>NC_063211.1:24143465-24155965 GCF_017589495.1 Alosa alosa | reverse complement strand
GCGGCAATGATTAGCGCATGTTGCCTGTGTGGTTAGGACAGGTTTTGTGTCGTCGTCAGGGTGGTCGAGGCAATGAGGATAATTAAATAGTTGACATGAATGCACAATGTCTCCCAACCTTGAAAAATCGTTTTCACATGATCCTCAAGGCCTCAAGTTCAAGAGCGCAACACAAGCCTAGTAGGTTCATCTCAGCAAACATATCCATGACAGGCTTTCACAGTGGGGAAGATACTTCTGGCACACTAAGCAAAATGAATGCTTACAGTGAAGATCTAGCGTTAATATGCCAGGAGATGTGTGGAGGAATGACTGATACTGACTGAAAGAGAAAGAATGGAAGAAAATAAGGGGATTAGATAAAGAGAAAAAAAAGAAATTGCTTGAAGTCAAGATCTAGCTTACAGCGAATATGATTGCCTGAATATGTGAAGGCATGACAGAGATAGTGAAACACAGAAAGAGAGAGAGAGAGAGAGAGAGAGAGAGAGAGAGAGAGAGAGAGGGGGGAATGAGAGAGAGAGAAAAAGAGAAAATGAGAGCTGCAAGGGCACCGCAAGGGAGATAAGTATGAAAGAGGCAGAAAAGGAAGAATGGAGAAAACAATAGAAGAAACCAAATGCAAACAAATGAAAACCACGGCCATCAGAAAGAGAGAGAGAGAGAGAGAGAGAGGAGAGAACATGCCTTTGTGTCCTCCTCTCCCAAAGTGACAGATAAAGACAGATTGTGTCACAGCAGCCTCCTCACCCACCACCACCACACCCGACCGACTGGTGAAGGTAAAGTTCATGCCGATTGGCCTGCCAGTGACCCCCGCCTTGAGCAAGCAAATGGTTAAATAATCCCTAATAAGTGTGTGTATGCGTGTGTGTGTGTGTGTGTGTGTGTGTGTGTGTGTGTGTGTGTGTGTGTGTGGTGGGATGGTGGGGTGGGGGTTCACAAAAGGCCACTTCAGCACAAAGAGCCGGCGTATCTGGGAGCTGGTGTGCGGGGACTCCTGGTTCACATGCTAATGACCGATGGCTGCCCTCGGCCTGGACAAGACACGAAGGAGTGTCGGAGATGGTGGGTGGTGGAACAGGAGTTGGAAAAGCAATAAACAAGAAAAAGGAAAAAAAGGGCCCAACAATATACAGAGACCTTGATTGACTAGATAGAAATAGATATGCCCGTCATCTGTTGCTCACTTGTCTCCGTCAACATATAAGATTTGAAGCCCATAACATCTCTTGTCACATTCAGGCAATCATCTCCTGACAATCCGCTAGCAGTCCATTCCGTGAGTACACTGTAAAAAAAAAAAAACAATCTGTAGGCTGCCTAGGCTCTGAAAACTAGAAACAAACCAAGTGGGGGCAGCCTGTCCCCCAAACAATATCAAATGTAATGTACGTTGTTTTGGACAAAAGCATCTGCTAAAAAATGTAAATCTAAACATAAACATTAACAAACGTGACTTCCTGCCCAATCGCTGATGGCACATTTAAACAATACTTCTTCCTCTCTCTCTTTCTTGCCCCCCCCCTCTTTTATAGGCATCTGCTTAATCTCTCTCTCTCTCTCTCTCTCTCTCTCTCTCTCTCTCACTCTCTTTCTTTCTTTCTGTCTCCCCCATGCTCCTATGATTACTGCTTTCATTCTGAGTGGAATTGATTGTGTGTTCTTTTCTTTTACTCATCATTCATTTTCACTCACAGCATCCGATTTAATCATTAAATGAACTTGCACGCCGAATAGCTATTTTCAAGCCCGTGGAGAGAAAATCATCACCTATAAGTCGATTCAAGGTTAAAAGACGTGTTGTGTTTTATCAGGCACAGAATGCCGGTGATTTCCCCCTCCCCTCCCCATGATTTTGTTTCACCTCAACATTTGTTCCTTCGTCATCTCCTTATCATTCAGAATGGCACTTTTGTTTTGTACGCACCGACTAGAATATTGATTTTTTTTAGATCCAGAGCACTGGTGCTACTGCTCCTGGAAGCGAGAACAGATGAATGGAAGGGGTTTCAAGGACTGTTTCAAATGTCTTTCATTCTGAACTCTGACTGCATGCAAAATTAGAAGCATTCAATATGAACAAGTAGACCAGGAATCCTTTATGCCATTTAAGGTTGGCGCTAGGGCTCAATCATGTCCATAAAAGAGACAAATTGATAAAATGCCCACTGAGTTTTAGAAGTGGTATAGAGAGACTGGTTGAAAGACATGATCAATATGTTATCATACTCTGCTAGGAGTGGGCCATCCCTGTGTGTGAGAGAGCCTAAAAGCACTTTTGGAATCGACTAAGCAGTTTCTGGAAAGTTCACAGATGAGATAAAATGAGGAAGATGAAAGAATAAACTCTCTCAAGTTTGAACTCTTCTTAAGAGTCTTGACAAATGAACACGGCTCGGCCCTAGACCATATTCAGCATACACAAGGAAGAAAGTCAAATAGCTAGCAATGTGATTTCCATCCCTCCTGTTGAGAGAGAGAAGGAGAAGCGGACTAATAAACTTAATAAAAGCCAGCAAAAAAAAGCAAAATGGCCCTGCCTGTCCTCTCTGAAGCACCCCTCACGGAGGGTGTCAAAACCCTTCTCTCCTCGCTCTTCTCTCTATGTTAACCCAGTTTTTGGAGTCCTCGTTCCCTCGCCTGTGAGCTCGTATGATGTCGGCCTGTCTGATTTTCCTGTCCTTTTCTCTCTCTTTTGCTCTCGTTCCCAGTGAGATAATCTGCAAATGGCCGCCCTGCGCTTCTCTGCTCTGCTCGGCGCTCTTCCGCTTGTGATGATGGAGACTTCAAACGCCTCTGCCAGGCCCCTGCTCAGCCCCCCTCTCCACTTCCGATTCTATTGCAGATGCTTCACAGTCCGACGTCTTCCTCCTCCATTACAAAGCATCCTCTCACTTTGATTGTACAGTGTGCCCCCACTTCGTCCTCTTTAAGTGTAAAAAAAAGAAAAATACAGAAATATCATGTCGATGAAAACAGATGTGACAGCGAGGCTTTTTTTTATCTTAATAAGAACTCTTTTTCCATATCCACTCTCTCTCCCTCTCTTTCCTCAGAAGCTGTGGATAGGAAATGTGCAGAATAAATTCTTTTGTGATCCCCCCTAGAGAAAAAAAACAAGAATCTGCGAGAGGGAGCGATAGGGAGGAGGTTTTAATGACCCTCCTTTAAGATTCATCCAGATGGGATCACAGCATCACAGCGATGTGGATGGAGTGATCCTCTTCCCTCTCTAGCGCCGCGTGGCGCTAGCTAGCTTCTGAGTCCTCTCACGTCATTAGCAGCGTGCTAATACCGTGCCAATGATCCACTTCCTATACGCCGCACCACGGCGCGCATTGTTAGGACACATCATAACACAGTCGTTAACTTAATTATTTCCGCGGGATGAGGGATCCGGCTAAGTCCTCCTAAGCCTCCAGCTACAGTGTGACAGTGCATACTCACAAGACTCAGTGGTCTCACAGCGGTCTCATGGTATCAGGCTGGATTCAGAGGTCTGTAGTGGTAAGTGGTACACGCACTGGCTTGTGGAGGGAGATCAAATGAAGCCGGATCAAGCATGTCATTCTGTTCAACGGATGTACAAAGAAAAGGGTCTCTTTTCATCAGTGGGCTAAATCGACCCAGTGGGTGGTACAGAAAAATAGTGTTAGCACCTATCATCAGTAGGACCTACATTGGTGTTAGTATCAGGTCTCAATCAAAAATGATTGTGAGAATTTTTTTTGGAAAATATGATGTGTGTAAATTCATGGCTGCTGGTCAGGCTCTGTGTTGGACGGCAAAATCAATAGTGTCTGACATCTAGCCATCAAACTCTCGGCAATCAAAGGTGGTGAACAATGTGAGTTGTCAGCCGTCAGGGTTGATTGTTTGGTTTTGACGAGACTGCTCATCACTGTGAGATAAAGTTGACAGGACTGTATCCTTTAATCAACTGTCAGGAGAATATCCGTGATTTATCAATGATATATCAGTGATTCTCAAACAGTTTTCTGGGCTGTCTGTAAACCGTAGTGGGCATTTTGAAGATTCAGGTGGGAATGGGATCTATAAAGGCTTTGTGAGTCTCTTCCACTTCCAAATAACTTACAGAAAAAAAAACTTTCGTCTGTGTAAAAATGTCACAAACATATTTCCCTGGTCTTTCTAAGAGAAACATAATCTTATCTAATCTGTAAAAATGAACTCTCTCCTCCTCTCATTCCCCATTTTAACTTCCATCTTGTCTCTGACTCACCTCCCTCTCACTCACATATGAAACGGCCTACATCTTGAAAATCAAAAAAACTGCATCATTACTTACTTGGCAATGGGGGGAGAGAATCAGAAGGAGACTTGATTACGCGCAGAGTGGATCAGGAGTGCTGAGTGAACCGTTGCATGCGTAGGCTTCGGCGCATTAGCCGTGTGCATTGTCTGTGGCTTGAGAGGCCTGCTCGGGACATCTGCGTGGGCAGCGGTTAGCGGTGGAGTGAGGGAGGGAGACAGCGGAACACCTGAGGCCACGTCGACCACTCGGGTTTGGCGCAGCGCTTTTTTTTTCACGGAGATAGACCATCGGGTCCATTAACGCGGCTCCGCAGGCACTCTGTCTCTGCTCTGGCACCGAGGACAAAGTATGAGTTTTTATGTTTGCTGTTCTGTTGTTGTTGTTGTTGTTTTTTGTGAGGCAGGTACTTTGTGAGAGATTTGCAAGGGCACTGAGTCATAGATGCTAGCCATGGTTCCTCAGGTGCATGAGCATCCACACAATTTCAGACTTTATTATGGAAATATCATATAATGCGCTTGTGGCTGAACACCCGCCAACATTTGGAAATAGATCTGAGCGAATCCCCTGGCCAAAATAGATACAGTTCCTGCCACAGTTTGAGCTGACACACACAGAGTGTATTTGGTGACAGCTCAAAATCCTTTTGTTGCCTTGACATTCCAGCAATTGTCCGAGCACTGTAACTGTTTGCCTTGGGCATGTTTATGGATGCATGATGGTAAACTCTGAAATCCTTCCACATACAAAAGTCCCTGGAAGGAATCTGTCGAGATGCGGCTCCTTATTTAGGAGAAACAGAGCACCAGGCTGGCGGGATGCAGCTCCTTATTTAGGAGAAACAGAGTGCCAGGCTGGGAGCAGGTGCTTTTGCTCTGTGTGCATTATAGTTTTTATTCCTCTCAGAGATAGAATATATTCTCATCTCTGGACTCAGTTGTTTTGTGGGGAAACCATTAACCATATAATGCACACAATAGAGAGTCCTCTCTATATAGATTTCCTCTCTGCCCTTAAGCTTCCAATGAACTCTGGTTGCAAACAAAAAAACCTTTGACACATAGTGCTGGGCATGAACTGTCAAATTTGTTATTGCTGTGTGGAGTCCATCGGCTGATCCGTTCATAATGGCTATTACAGTCACTGAGGCAAGAATCATACTAGGAATCCTGCTCTTTCTATCTTTTCTTGTCTGCTACATTAGCATGGTTTGGTGATGGGTTAGTCACACTTTGGGCATTCTACAGTATATGGATGCCATACAAGCTCAGACTCTCACATTTCTATTAACTGCCAATTACTGTCTCTTTCATGCTTAACCTTTTTCATCTCAAGCTCTGTTGTATATTGTGGATGTGATGATTCCCTCTCAACTACAGATCACTGGCATTGTCACTACAGTGGTACTGAGGGAAGCAGTGTTGGTGGGTTCTTTGTATTGTGAGACAAAGTGCTTGTTTTTAAGCCATTTCACAACATGTGGTGGAAAAAGTTATTAAGACAGTGTGTGTTGGGAATTTTGAACTTGCTGGTGATTGTGTATGTATACAGTATACAATATACCAGGTCATCATTCTCAATCTCAATTCTCATCACCAAAAAAATAAATAAAAATAAAATGTTTCTTCAAGCTTTAATAATTAGAATTATATTTAATACTCCTATCTAATAATGTAACAATTCATGTTAATTTCCAGGTTCTGAAGCATTTGCAACTGAGGTATTGGATGTTTAAAGATATCTTTAATCCACAAAACCACTTAAAACCACGCAAAAAAAAGACGAAAATATCACGGTTTTGTCACAAAAACCTCCAATTTCCATTAAGGTCCACATGGCCATTAAGGCGGTTAATTGCTTTTCTTTGAGTGGCCCCCAAAGTCACTCAATTACCCACTTGCTGCAAATCATGCTCAAAGTAGAGGGTCTCTTTCTTTATCTGTCCCTCTGTCTCTCTCTCTCTCTCTCTCTCTCTCTCTCTCTCTCTCTCTTTCTCTCTCTCACTGTATTTCCCTCTCATCCTTGAAGATAAGAGGTGGAGGATGAGGGTCCACACTTTGCTGATAGACAGTGGAGTTATTCAGCTTGAACATCTCAAATATGCATGAAGTGTCTGTCTGATCAAAATGGCGGCATGCTCCACTGACACAGCAAAACAGCCCAGTGTCATTGTCACTTTAGCTCTTGATCCAAGGCCCTTAAATCTCACAAACAAAGTTAAACAGGAAACAAGTCTGTGTTTATCCTCATAGGACTCCTCTGGAAGTTTTTCAAAGAGCTTGAGAAAGAGTTCTTATTGAAACACAATGGTGTTATTTTACCTTAGGTATAAGATAATGTGTAATGTAATAAATAGGTAGGGAGAGGGTACCTGGCACATAATTCACTATTAAAAATGTTTTCATAAGCCATAGGACTAGAGTAAGTTTCAGGTTTGTAATGTGTAATTATAAGTTTTTGAATGGTAAGTATATTGAATTAATACCTTAATTACATTATATTTGTATATTACATTGTATCTAAGGCAATTTGAAAGAACATAGTCTGCTCCCAGCCCAACCCAGTCTACCCACTAGATTTGTGAGGACCAGGACACACTGTCTGAATGTGGCCATACCACACTGTTTACTTACAGTACGCGTGCAAAAAGGCTGGGGACCCTTATCTCCGGTATAAACCGGTGCTATAGCCAGAAGGTTGGGCTCTGGTGTGTCTCCGTGACCGAACGTGACCTTTCCCCGCCTGCTGACACTGGCCACCGGGCGTCTGCTGCTGCTGCTGCTGCTTCCTGATCCATCACTCACTCACTTGGCCACCAAATGGGCCGTGTGCCCGGGCCCAATGACGCCCGGGGAGGGGAGGCGCTGAGCCTGAAACCTGCTCGTCCCCGGAAGCTGGCGCCCGTTCCACTCACGCTCTATCACCAACCACCCCCATTGCACCCCCCACCCCCGAACCCCCATCACCACTACACCACACCACACCCGCCCACTTATGCCTTTCTTACCCACTGAAATGATGCCCCTACTCACTCACATCAAATCACATCACACCCCCCCTCCACACACACACACACAGATCCACACACACACAGACACACACACATGCACACACACATCCCCACCCCCTCACCGATGGATCTCAGGGTGCTTGCAAAACTGCACTGTCAGGCGCGAGTGCGGGCGATAGCGAGAGAGTGTTCACGTTCACGCACGGATTGGCCCCGGCGGCACGATTTAGTGTCTGCGCTGCGCCCCCCTCGTACATCAGGCCTGCCAGTGGGTGCCATCTGTGCAATATGGCAAACAGCTCGACCAATGAAGTGCGTTTATTGAGACATGCCTGTGCTGCCTTCCAGCCGTGACTTTAACAGAGTGGAAGGTGACAGTCTGTCTCTGCTTCTCCTGAAATGGCCTCGCATCAGGGTGGGATGTTAATGATTTATGATTTAACAAAGTTGTACTTACTTGCTGCGTTTATGCACTTGCGTATACAAAACACTCACACATACAATTCATTCTGGATTTACAGAATCTAAATAAAAACTGACACACACACACACAAACACACACAAACACACACACACACACACACACACACACACACAAACACTCACTCACACACACACACAGAGACACACACTCACATACACACACAGTCCCTGTGGTCACCCACTACATCCACCGTTGCATGCTTAACATCACAATATACCTCCCGGACCCTCCCGATACCATCACGATTACAATATGAACAAGCCTTGGAGAATGGGGCATCAATCATTCATTGGGTTGATGCAGCGCTAGATAGAGGCCTGCAGTGTGGCGTGGTGGGGGAGACTCAATGGCTTTTTCCTCTCTACTGGCCCTGGGCCACCCTGATAATGGACTCACTTACTCGGGCTGCGGTGCCGGGAGAGGAGAGGAGACAGCACTGTGCGCTCTGACAGGGAGATGCCCTCGAGATGGGATCGGTGTGGGTGTGGGAGTGGGTGAATCTCAGGGGCAGACCCCCCTCTATGCGGCGGGAGTGCACACACAACAGGGGATGAGAGCCGACACACGTGTGTATAAAAACACACTCACACAAATGTACACAGACATACAGACACACAGAGGTGGAAAAAGTATGAAAATATTGTACTCAAGTAAAAGTACCAATACCTTGATGAAATATTACTCAAGTACAAGTTAAAATACCAATCTGAAAATGTACTCAAGTAAAAGTAAAAAGTAGTTAATTTAAAATGTACTTTAAGTAAAAGTTACTTAGTTTTTTTTTTTTGGGGGGGGGGGGGTACCAGAACAACCAGTTTTACCAAAGACTTTCTAATGAGGAGATACAGCACTCAAAGAATCCTCCATAGTAATGCATGGGGTTAGTTTGTAACGCCAATATGGCAGTTGTCTACACATCATATGTCTACACATATCACAACCCTTCCACGGCAAAACGTCGACATGTGAATACATTGAGCCAATCATGTGGTGTGTTGTAAAATACATTGAGCCAATCATGTGGTGTGCTGTGAAGACATCGTGCCAATCATCTGTTGTGATCTCGCTGCTGGAGCAAGATTGGTGTCGTGAAGCCTTACGCACACGCATTCTGCTGAAATAGATGCACGATAAGTGCCCAAAAAGTGTTGCAATATGGCCGCCGAGTGGAGGTACTTGCCTGAAAAGGACGTTGAGAAATGGAGATCTATGTGACAAATCACCGGAGCTCTCCTTTAAGTTTGAGCAGTAGTTGATTTTCAAAGTTAGTTGCACTCATCCTTGGGTCGCTTTGCAGTGAACAGTAATCCAGCACAACTGAAAAGCCCCTCACAGGCAGCTGAGGCAGGCAGGCCAATATTGAGTTGCAGAGAGTTTTTTTTATATTTGGAAATGAACAGAAGGTTCAGCAGATTAAAGGACATCGTACTAGGGGGGAAAGTGGGAAGTATAGGGCCCCAATGGAGGAGAGGGCCCGTGAAAAGTGGAATACAGGGGGCACAACATTTTCACCAGGCATTAGTAATAACTCAGGTAATCCACACATAAAAAATCCAAACAACTCCATAAGTAGAGTCATGTAATGAAGTGGAATAACACAGGGGAAAAGTATTGAACACGCTAAGAAAAAGCACTAAGCCAAGGAAAGGGAAGGAACGAGCTGGAATCTGTATAGAGAGTAGTTATCCTTTCTATCTGTGCAAATTAATATAAGCTTGGTTAGTAGCCTACATATTGATAGGCTATAAAAAGGTTTTTCATTACCAAGGTGTCACACAAGAAACATTTCATGATGGATAAAAGCAAAAAGCTCTCCCAAGACCTTTGCAACCTTATTGTTGCAAAACATATCAATGAAACTGGTTACAGATGCATTTCAAAACATCAGAATCTTCCAGTAAGCAGCATGGGAGCCATTATCTGCAAGTGGAAGAAACATCAACCAGCCATGCACAGGATCTCCTCGTAATATTTCTGACCAGGGAGTCAGAAGGATAGTCAATTCCAAGAGCCAAGGACCACTCGTAGAAAGCTCCAGAAAGACTTGAAGGCAGCCAATTCAATTAAATAGTTCTGGAAGTAACTAAAGATCAGGATTCACAAGAGGGACCCCTGGAATCTGTTTAGAACATTGGGCCAAAATCAGACCTGATACTGCGACCAATAAGTTTTGTCATACAGGAAATGTCTTGAAGCTGTCTTTACAAACAAAGGCTTTTCCACAAAGTATTGAAGAAATTTCAGTAGGCACGTTCAATACTTTTTTCCTGTGTCATTCCACTTTAATACACAAAACTCTTATGTTTGATTTTTTATATGTGTGTTAATATAATGTGTGGTGAAAATTTTGAATAGACTCACTGGAAGTTTAGGCTAATTGTGGTGGTAGGAGAAAAAAAAAAAAAAGCGTTCAATACTTATTTCCACCATATATTTATTTTACCTGAATATTTTAACTTATTTTAACATAAAAATGAATGTCAGACGAAATTTAAAGTTTGACTGACTGGATTTTGTATACAAATCATAGTGAAAACTGTGTAAGGTCACTTTCACTCTCCCTTGCTAAAGAGCTACTGGTTTAGTCCGCCTGCACGATTCATAAGGTAGTCTAGGCCTATCTTTTGTTTATTTAGTTGAGCATCGCTAGTAGTGGACCGCTAATTGTTTCGCTGCTGGTGCAATGTCTTTCTCCAAGAAAGCCAAGTCAGGTTACTAAACACAAAGGCCAAAACAGGAAAAAGAGAGACATCAAAATGAGGAGAAACAACTGCTAATAAACTTCTTTCCAAAGAAAGGTGAGCACAAACGTCAAAACACAAAATCCCATGGTGTTTGCTTAAATATCTCCGCAATCATTAGTGCTAAAACAAACTGAGACAACCGATTGGAATAGCGGAAAATACACTTTCATAGGTTAGGCTAATCTGATGCATTTTGTGATCCAGTCTCCATCACTTTCAGAAAGACTGCATGGCGCCAGCTTGATTCATGTCCTGTTGTAGGCTACATGCTGATCATTATCACTAGGCTAGTGGTTTAGGGCGCAATTTTTTTCTCTCCCTTTCCGTTTTCGTTAGTCTTAACTTATTTTTTTACTCAAGTAACGGATGGGATTTTTGATGTAGCGAAGAAAAATACTTCACTCAAAATGTAATCAAGTAAAATTTAAAATACCGATTTTATAAACTACTTAAAAAATACAAAATACACAGAAAAACTACTCAATACAGTAACGTGAGTAAATGTATTTCGTTACTTTCCACCTCTGCAGACACATGAGGTCAAACATGAACATACACACACATACACACATGAGGTCACACAAATATACACACACATACACACATGAGTTCTCACACAAATACTGTACACACATATACATTCACAAACACACACACACACACACACACACACATGCACACAAACGTCCTCAGTGTGCTGCCATAGACACATCTGCAGCTGGCCATTACTGGGGAAGGTCTCTGCTTTAACACATTATTTATTCAAAAATACACACACCACAAACACACACACATAAACACACACACACACACACCACAAACACACACACACAGACTTCCACATATAAACTAACATACAGACGCTACTATTAAACATACAAATGCACACACAACTACATTATCCATCAAAGCAAGGGTAGGGCTATTTGATGTAGACACAGAGCAAAACACACAGAGCTGTATCAGAGAAAACATTTGTTTTGCCATACTTCAGAAATGTGTTTCTTTCATCTATTTATTTGCGAAGGTGTTTACATAATTACCCATAATTATATCTCCATCATGCCTTGTGCTTACTCGAGGAATGGCTAGTATCTCATTATGAAGACATTGTTCACCAGAACCAGCGTAATGGTACCTTGTGATAGTTAATATTACACTAGCAAGGGTAATTTCATCTGAAAGACCTGCCAACGACAGCAAGTCTTCTCAAAAAGAACTGCTGTGACATCAGCTTTCTAACGTCCAGCGAAAGCACTTGAAATTGTTGTCATGGAAATAGCCATACGCATACGTACATCACGACATTTGAAACAGAATGGCATTTGCTGGCCTGCCATGCTGTTCAAAGGCACAGAGCGTGGGGGTGGGGGTGGGTGGTGGTGGTAGGATTCATCATTTGGAAATGTCACAAATTGGCACATTTGAGAATTCAGACCACCGCTGTGGCGACGTGCCCAAACCGTGATCGTCGAGTGCTCTCAAGCAGGACGGTCGGTGCGCTACCATTAGTCCCAATTAAAAGCGCACAGACATTATCCTCACGGATGACTGAGGCTCCAGGTTGGCATTCATCCTGTCTAAGCAGATAATTGGGATATGAATTAATTGCTCGTGGTGCGCGGATCTTTCCTTCACTCCTGATATTCTATTGGGTCGTAATCAGATAAAATGGCAATACAGCGTGAAGCTGACTCCCTACCAAAGTCACACACACACGCACACACACACACACACACACACAACACACACACACACACACACAAGATATGCTATGGTAAAAAGCTAAATTAATTTCCACTTGCAAGTCTAGCATCTATCTACTGCCTCTGTTTGAGTACTTTCCTTGCTGGCGATCTACCATCATACTAAGACCCTGATTTATATGTACCCGCATACACCACAATACACCAAAACCACAGGCTTCTTGGCAGCATACATTTGAAATGCAATGTACAATAGTGACACATGTCATTAGTCCAG
>NC_063211.1:24100965-24140965 GCF_017589495.1 Alosa alosa | reverse complement strand
CTCTTAGCGGCCCAGGTAAGACCTGCACTCGGCAGCCACCGATAGGAAATAAATAAACCCCAGCGCAGGAGGGAATAAATTGCATTTTCAAACATCCCTTTTAGAAGCAAATTTGTTTTTTTAAACCCACTCTCTTTCTTCCTCTTGCCTTCTCTCTCTCTCTCTCTCTTTTTTCTTGTCTATTCTCTCTCTCTCCACCCTATCTCATTCTAAGGCGTCTAAGTGCTGCACAGTGAAATATTTAATCCAGTCTCCAAAGTGTGGTGAAGTTAGTGACTGGCATAACACAGGGCTTGGGTAAAGAGATGGAAATGTGAGGAGAGGAGCACGTTGTGTGTGTCTGTAGCCTTGGTGTGTTTGAGTGGGTGTCAAAAGAGGAGTCTGAACATCAGAAAGGCTCATTGAAAGATTGAAAAGCACCGAATAACTCTAGATGACTATGTTCCTACCCATTAATCGCAATACAAAGAAGATAATTTTTTCTTGTTCCACATTGTTGTTTGTTACACTTAATGTAATGTATCTCACTTTCTCTCTGTCTCTTTCTTTCTTTCTCTCAGCAAAACCTGGCTACCTACAAAAACTGGAGGTGGAGGCAGTGGGGTGTTGTTGTTGACTGTGTCGAAAGTCCTCACACACACACACACACACACACACACACACACACACACACACACACACAGACACACAGACACACACACAAACACGCAGCATCCTCTCCAGCTTGTGCTTTGATTGTTGCATCATAAAAAAGGCTCTATGGCGACTGCACCCGGCAGCTGTTGCTACACCGTCATTATTCTGCTTTTAGTAATCCAATAAATTTCAATAGCGTAAAAAGCACACAGCATTGTGGGGGAGGGCGAGGTTGGAGGGGGGAGGTTACGATTGATGCTGATGCTGTCCCCTTTTTGATGGCCTGCATAAATCCTGCGTCCAGCACCCAGCGAAATAAATGGGGGGAGCTGAACACCGGCCGTTTAAACAAACACACACTCACACCCACACGCACGCACGCACATGCACACCCACACCCACACATGCACACAATGAAGGACCTCTCATTAACCTCTGGTGAACAGGTGTTTGACTGTTTATCTCCAGCCTCGATGTGACAGCCGGAGTCAGTCAGATGCGGCAGTCTCTCCACTCCGATTCGACACAGCCAAGTCTGCAGAGACTCCGTAGTCACAGATGTGAAATGCTCTTTGGGAGAAGATGCCGCAAGGGGCGGATATATATAGATGAATGGCTCCAACAGAAGTGCTGTGATGTATATGATGATATCTATGATTGGGATGAAAATCCACTGAATTCAGATCAGCCGAGTGGTGGTTCCACAGCTGCATCACCAGGAGTTCTACCGGAGTCTCCCACTAGATGGCAGTGTGATCCAGCAGTACCCCTGATTTTTTTCCTGTTGTTTTTTCTTTATCCTTTTCCTTTCTCCTCCCTCCACTCTCTCTCTCCCTCTCTTTTTTCCATATAAAACAAAGTAATTGCCTGCGGCACAGTTCAGAAGCTGCAGCTCCGACTGACGCAGATCTGCCTAGGCTCAGTCAATCATTATTCATCACAGGAGCGCTGCATGCCAGTTCTGGGACAGGGCCCTAAAACGCACCTTAATGGCGTCCACGCGTGCCTGTGTCAGGTGAGCATCCATGTCCTGCTGAGCACCTCCTTCATCAGTACATCCTGTTCCATGTCGGCGTGAAGATTTGAAGTTTGTTCAATTCATTAATTTATTTATGGGGGGGGATTTTTCACACCTTGCATGTGTGTGTGTGTGTATGTGTTTGCATGTGTGTGTGTGTGATATTGGGGTATTGGGGCCAGCTGTGCACTCGGGTGATCAAAGTGGAGCGTCGTGCCATGCTTGTGATGTTTGACAGACTCCCGTTCCTCCCGTCAAACACACGCAGGCTGAGACACGCTTTCCCCACGCTGATGCTAGCAGACACTGGGGCTAATTAGGACAGAAATGCCATTGTTCTCTGGTGAACACACATTCTACAGGTCTGGCAGCCCTCTGATGCTATGAAGGTAACATGGAGGGAATTGGAGAGATGGACAGGTCAAGAGAGGGAGTGAGAGAAGGAGAGGAGGGGGGGCAGGGGGGAGAGGTGCAAAGAAAAGCAGGAGAGGTGGGTGATGTGAGATAGACACAGAGGGAGAGGGAGAGTGGGCAGGTGAGACAGACAGAGAGGTGAGTGAAAGATTGAGGGTGCAAGATTGAGGATGCCCTTTTCAGGCTCGTAATGGTTGAGACTGAGAGCGAGAGAAAAATAAAGGGAGAGAGCAAGTGAGAGAATGAAAGAGAGAGAAAGGGAGAGAGAGAGAGAGAGAGAGAGAGAGACCATAAGAGAATGAGAGTAATATCACAATAAAAAACGTGGGTTTTGAAATATTTAAAGCAAAAGGGACAGCCCACTGTGTGAACCCACATATAGCTACTGAGATGAACCGTTCGGAACGTGTGTGTGAACAGCCTGCTTCTGTGTGATCACAGGTCTGTGATCAGTAGCAACACATTTATTTCTTCTGGAGATGCTTTGAGAACAAAACAAACAATCTGATCATTAGGGACATACCCTACTAGGAGATATATGTTTTCACAGCCTATACCTATTAGCATATAGCAGGCACTGTGTGTTACATTGCAAAGACAAGTATTTTATTAATATTTAAGTTACGGTACAAAAACAGAAAACTAGAAAAGGTTGTTATAGTAGTTTTAAGGAGGATATGACATCACAAGGACACCCTCCCTCTCATGGGATATGTTTATATAGCAATGCATGCTTCCTCATAAATCATTAATAATAAAAATCAAATATACACTTTCTCTTTTTTTTAACACAAGAGGCCAGTTGTCTCTCACTAGTCATTAAGGCTGTTTTGTGTGTTGACACCGCTCTGGGTGTAATGTACAGGACATGCCACAGTGCCTCACATTTGATGTCAATGAGAAGAGAGGGGAGGGGGAGTGTAGCAGCAGCAGCAGCAATGGCGACCGTTTGAGCAACACTTTGCCATTTAAATGCCACACAAACTGCTGCCTCGTTATGGTCTGATCTTCAAAGCGCTCAGCTCGTTCTGTAACAACTCCCCGCAGTCATAAAATGTCATCAGAATTCACCCGGTGTCCTGATGCCTTGCTTCACCAGCGCATCACGCCTTTAGATTGTGAACCCCCCCCCACACACACACACTTTTACACACACACTTTCTCAGCTTCCAGCGTGATATATGGCCTCGGTACACTGTTGAAATATGTTCCACGCAAGTTTATTTGAATTGTGGGGGTAAAAAAAAACAAATCACGCATCATAATTCACCTGTGTCTTGACAATCCAAAAAAATCCGTCTGTGTAGGCTTAATGTGTGCAAGACCCAAGCAGAAACACTTAAACCCATAGACAGGATGAGTTAAAGCCTTATAGAGACATTCCAGCGTGCAGAAGGCTACATTTTTTGGTGTTTGCATTCATTGTCTCTTGCATGAATTAAAACACTTTACACTACACAGCGAAGCCACGAGGGAAGCATTCAAATTAGTGCCCTGTTTAAAATGCACAAGAGAAAAACAGAGCAAGCTAGAGAGGGAGAGAGAGAACTGTCTCTGTCTCTGAGGTCTTGTGGAGGCGACCTTAAACTGTATGAAATTGACTTTGTGTTAGAAAACCTATTGAATGACGTCGGCTAGTCTTTGATGCAATGGAAAGCCTCAGTGGTTTGACCCCTTCCCAGACAAATGTGGCAACCTTTGGCTGTGCTCTGTGTGCACAGATGGAGGAGGCCCGATCAACCTGCCATGGGAAAAAAGCCCAGTGGCGTTCACAGTCCACACAGTGGCTGCTGATATATTTAGCTGAAAAGCCCCCCACAGCAGCAGACTCTGGGTGCATTTAATAAATAGTGCATGAATGGCCTTCCCAGTGAGTCACGTGTTAACACAGACATGCACACACACACACACACACACACACACACACACACACACACACACACACACACACACACACACACAAGCACACATGTACATCAACATGATGACAGAAATAGACATTAAGCACACACAAGACCCTTACTCACACACAGAGAGAGTGAGAGAGCACACATCCATACTCATAGACAGAGAGAGTGAGAGAGCACACATCCATAGACACGCACAACAGAAATTAACAAGCACATCCCAAGGGCTACACATGGACATTCTCCCACACACACTTGCACACACCCTGCAGTCTCTTTCACACACACACACACACACACACACACACACACACACACACACACACACACACACACACACACACACACACACAACACATACACAGAGAGAGAGACACTGCTTGAGTGAACTTGGCAGCTAAACATGCAAATCAGATTCAAACGAACCAAAAAGGATAGGCTAGAGGCGAGGGCCTTCTCTGTCTCATGACTCACCATCCCAAACCCGACCCAACCCAACCCAGCACAGCACAGCAGAGTGCAGCAAAGCCCAGAACAGCCCAGCAATCAAGGGCCCCTTAGCTTTTAAAGATGACGTCTCCCATTACTGGACCAAACGATCCGGTGCACAGCCACCACTAGACAGCGTTTTTCTTTTACCCTACAATGATTATCGGACAAGCTGAAAATGGATAGGACAAATTCCACATGCAGCGCCAATTACAGCTTTACAATAACCATCAAACACACATAGACCCTTCCACACTGCCTGTCACCCCAATGGGACACAATAAAGAGCCCCTCTCCAACCCCAGACTATCCACTACTCCTTCCAACCTCCTGGGACCAGGTTCCGTCTCGGTGTGGGAGCAAAGAAAGAAAGAAAGAGAGAGAGAAAAAAAAGAGAGAAAAGAGAGAGAGAGAGAGAGAGAGAGAGAGAAAATCAATGGTCTAGTATGGAGACATGCTCAGCGACTGGACCAAGTGACTGCAGACAGCCGTGAGAGTGACCAGGATGGAGTGTCTGCCCCCCCCTCCGGAACTCTCATTTGTATGATAGATGTTCATACCAGGGAGTCTTATGCAGCCATATGCGACCCTGCTGATGGGAATGCAATGGTGAAAAAAACAAGGGAAAAGAAAAGGGAGGGGAAGACAAAGACAGCCTTTGTAGGGAAATTGCCACCGTTGGGACTGTTTTTTTTTTTAAAAGGTTGTTTTTGTTTTTTCGGGATCTGAAATGCGTGGCATTTGTTTTCGGGGTCGCAGAGAGACATCGAACGGTTTGTTAATGACAAGATGAGAGAAAAGCAGACACACACACACACACACACACACACACACACACTCTCTCTCTCGCTCTCTCTCTCTCTCTCTCAAACATACGTTCCCACCACCTGTTTGTTAGTACTTAAAGTTTAGTGAGGGACACAGGGTATTGGGTAATGATTTGCTGTATGTTCCATGATGACTGAAGTGGTTTATTCCTGCTATGCCAGCATGCCAATATATAAAGACTTTGTATCTAGTTTGGTGAATCATATTTGTCCATGCCCCTTCCACCCTCCCACACACATTTCTCAGCATCTTTTTTTTTCTCCTGATGCGGCAGCCTGACGCCTGATGTTGTCAAACCTCCGAGGCTGTCTTCCTGATATCAGGAACGCCAGCTGCTACGCTACTGACGTCGGCTCTGGGCTCTGGAGTCTTTGGGTCAATTTCAGCTGTGATAAGTCACTGTTTGTTGCCGTCGTCGTCTCGGAAAGCATCTCCGTGATGTCGCTCCTTCTCTCCCCAGTAAACAATGCGCATCGCACGCGCACACACACACACACACACATACAGACACACACATCGCTTCGGGCGGCCCTCGTTTACCCCTTCTCGTTGCACACGCACGGATCGCCCATTATGGCAAGATGGATTTCACGTTAGGGGCGGCAGGCAGAGCTTTTATTCTTATTTTATTTCCTTTCAGAGCTGCACTGGATGTGCAGTGATGCTCTGGTGAGCTGGTTAGTGCTGGCTGTACAGAGCACAGGGGATCAAAGCCATAAAATCCACAGATCTGCAAAGCTGGATCTTTGTAGTCAGTCCAAGTGACTGGTCACACAACCCACTTGTCTGCAAGAAAGAGCTGTTTGCTTTCGTCTGTTCAAGTCTTAGACCATTTGATATCACACTGCCAGGGGCAATTCTTTACATCACACAGATCTTGTTATATTGTAGTTATACCATTATGCACAGGGTAAACAAAAAAATGAGTGCAGCAGAACATTGACACTATGTTGTTATGTGTAACAACCCAAATTGTAATGTTAATTCTGATATATAAGGGTAGAAAGTATCAATGTGGGGTGTCATACAGTATGTTACATTGGGCTAATTTTGTGACAATGACTGGTTTGAAAGACTTTGCAGCCCCTTCATGCATGGGTCTGCCAATCCAACACAGCTCAACACAGAATATAAATACAATATACTGTCTGTTAGCAAAACTAATTGCTGTGACACTCAGTATGACCTCGCTATGTTAGCACAAGGACAGGGACAAGAGCTTTGGGAGGCAAAGCACACACACGCACCTCCGCCACTAGTGGCTACACCAGGCAGTCAGTGTATTAAACATTGAAGAGTCAGCCATCTATATGGTGTCGTATACTCTCTTGCTTGACCCCATTTGTGGTGATGAAGCTGTCACTGAGACGACCATTGACTCCGACCTGACCTGTGTCTCCCCCATGCTGTCAGGTGGAATGTGGAGCTCAGTGGTGCATGGCTACTTTTGAGGCTATTCCTTTGGGAGACCCTTTCCCTCCATGTGACATAGAGTATAGCACAGGTATATATTTTACCATTGTGTGTGCTGACAGGGTATCATGCCCATGCTGTTCTTGGCACAGTGCTCTTTAAGTTCAACTATAGATGCTACAGTAGGTCAACACAATGTATGTTAACATCTTTATTGTAGGGAATACAGTAAACCTTACAATGGTGTTATAGAATAGAACATAGTATCTGTCATTTTGCCATGCAGATACAGTGAGATTTTGACATGATTTTAACCCCAAATCAGTCAGACCAAGCCACCTTTTTTTTAATCAGGCTGAACTCTGGTCTGGCTGTCTGGTCTCCTCTGTAGTTTGACAAAGCTCACAATGTCTGATTAAGAGATCACAATCAACGTTTCAGCTTCGCTCCGATCGAAGTGGATTTCTGGCATGTCAGCAGTGTGAGCAGTTGAATGTGCGTCCGATTGAATCATGTATCATACATGACAGAAAACACACAGTCTCTGCCTGACTTACTGAGTATTATAGTATATAACATAATATCAGTTGGTATGTGAAACTTAGACAAGCCAAAGATGTAGGCTACTCATCTGCAAGCCAGGAATGTATCATTCATTTGCCAATAGCCATGAATGTTAAAATACAACATAATAAAAATAAATCTCAAATAAATATCACAATCATAAACCTCAGAGTTAATATATCCTCATAAACACTTACTATAAAAAATATTTTGTATATTCCACAAGTGTCCAGTCAGATAACCCAGCTACTACTGTAACTGTGTCCAGCTTTGCTCCTCCACAACAGACCAGTAGAATCCAGTTTACTCTCACTTCATTTGTGCAGTTGACAAATTCATGTCATTCGGAAAACGACTGTTCTTTTAGGGCTTCTTTCACAAACAGTTCTTTGAATGGTGAAATTGTCCTTTCGTGGTCAGGGCAGCCTCTACGGTCTTTCATCCAGGGAGGAAGGCCTGTGTGCTTGTTGTCGCAGCACTTCTACTGATAGAGGGCTTCAGTCAGAGTGGAGGCTACATCCCGCGGAGGGTTCAAGTGGCCAGCGACCCTCTTTCAAAACTTTTTTTGCCTGGCGATTCCAATGAAAAGCTAAGGATTTCCAATAACCCATCATCATTCCACTTCCAATGGCTCATTTGCCATAACTTTGAAGCTTCTTACACACAAAGGTGAAGGTAAATAGAACAGAATGCTACCTTGTAGTTAGGTGCAGCTAAAAGCTGCATTTTACCTCAATTTTGATGCACCTCTCTCTCAGCGTTCTTCATTCTCGCCATCTTTTCATGTGCACACCCACCCTTTCACCTGTAAAAGGAAAGTATTAACAATCAGATGTAATGCGGCAGCAATTTTTGTAATTCATCAAAATGGTGACTTGCTTTGAGCTCTACACTATTAGGACATGCAGAGGATGCAGAGCTGCTTAGCATGGTAAGAAGGTAAAGCTCTGTGGAGTTTTAGGATGGTTTCCCTTTACTTCAATTACTGCAGAAGATGATTGCAGGAGGTTTTTATCCCCCAATAAAATGAGGTTGTTTTGTGTTTAATTGGGTTTCTAGGGCTTTGTTAACGCAATAAACCCGAGCAATGTGGAAACTTAGACTGTCGGGGTAAAACAGCTAATATTCTTATTTTAAGCCAAACACTCCTTGTAAAGCCTTCAGTGATTCATGGCCTAGACAGTTCATGGAGTTAACAGCTCCCTGAATCAAAGTAACACACAAACAAGCCCAGAAATTCCTGGAATATCCATGGGCCTTGACAATCGCCCTTTACAACAGTGAAAAAAGGGGAAAAATAATGTCCAAATGTCCACAGTGCTACTGAAGATATATTTGTCTCAGTTGTTGCACCTGGTTTATAGTTTTGTGTACTCTTTGACAAGAGAAATCTTTTAAAGTAAATCAGCAACAAACAATGAAATAAACAAAAGGGCAAGATGTATGGAGTAGCATGTAGTATATTTAAAGGGTTCTGTTCATGCGGTGGGGAACATATGTCAATTGATGCATGGACCTGTGCCAAAATAAAATCATGAAATAAAACAGCAGCACAAGCCGTGTCTGGGCACTCTATTAAAGAAGCATATGTGGCTATGCCCTTGAATGGACTTTGCAATGAACACACATGGCACAACGTCTGCTATATATCACTTGTAGCTATCCTTACCCCAGGCAATTAGCATTCTTAATTTCCCTCTATGAAATATGGGTCTGGAAAAGGAGAAGAAAAAAATAAATCCACATTTGAGCAACAATGGTTTCCCATTTCTTCAAATCAAATAAGCTTACCACATAATTGGTCACACTGAAAAAATAGGGTGCTTTGTATGTGGTGCTCAGATACATCCAATTAGCCAGAACTTAAGAGTGATTAGCAAAATTATGACTTTATACAGTCTAAGATGATAAAATATTGAATGTTGATGATACAACAGTAGCAGTGAGACTACTCTGTGTGAGTACGTATTGTGTGCTGTGATGGCATTGTTGGCAGAAAAGAACTCTCTTTAGTATACTTTAGCTAGTCTGAAACACATGACACCCTTGAGACCCTCGGCACCCGGAAAGGTTTGAGATGAATTTAATGCTCTTAGCCCCTATTACTCTCGTTTTGACCTCTGCCAAATTATACTGCCACCGACTAATTTCCTTGCAAACACCAAATTCACCCAATTCTCTCTCTCTCTCTCTACCTCCTTGTTCTCTTATTCTCTCCATCTCTGTATATCCCTTCTCCGTCCGCCACGCTAAATTCCTCAATCCAGTCCACCCCACCCCCACCCCGACTCGCAACTTCCATCTGTAGAGACCCGCAGCAGGATATTATTATTCAAGGACCATGAAGACATTATTTATTTTGGCTTTTCAGTGTGACCTGACATTCAGCGGCATCGCTCTAAGCTATTTCAATTAACACTCTAAAATAACAAGGTTAATGGAGGCGATACCTGGGCGCTGCAAGAGCCAAATGTGTTTATGGGCATTTTTTCCCCAGTCACATCTGTGGACTTCACCACAGACAAAGGGAGAAATGGCCTGTGATTAGGCATATGGGAGGTGTTGTTTTTTCGAGGCATGTTTGTGGCCATGATGCCGGTGTAGGTTATTGCTGCTAGCTGGTAAGCCTGGAATTATGCAGAAAAAATGTTTCATGTAGGCTACACTCTCGCTTTGAAATTCTCGAGGACTTCAAAAACAGGCAAAAAGCTGCATGAAGGGGCTGGGAATAGGCCTTTCAGTGATTGCCAGTGGATGTTGGTTTGCTGACAATTTAAAGGAGAAGTGAAGAAAATTGTTGATATTTGAACTCAAGAATCAAACAAATACACCTCTGCCTTCAGTGCTCTTGATAATGTGACAATCTTGCCTTCCCTCAGCCCTTCCCACTGCCCTGTGCAATACTAATATCTATTGTTGTTTAGCTGCAAACAGTGGTGTTTTTGAATGTGGGTCAGTGACGGACTGGACGGTCTGGCATTTGGGCAGATGCCAGAAGGGCCGCGGCCTCTCGTGGTCCGTTTGGGCCGGCCAATCACGGGGCTGCATGCTCGTTGCGTTCGCACGGCCCCTTCATCGCAAGGCCGGTTCCACATTATCTCTAGGCCCACTATCAAGCATCAATAGTGTTAAATAGCTTCATATCAGCCAATTATCTCTAACTCCCTCTTCCGTAATGGGAAACTGATCAGTATTTATAGCAAAAATGAGTTTCTACTACAGTCATGGTGACCCTCAATATTTCAGTCTACATTCTTTTGTAGCCTTATTCAATCAAATGTTTAAAAAGTGCATTGTTTGAAATTGAAATACAATAAATATGCCTGTATCTTTTATATTGGTTTACAAAAGTTATATGAATCAATGACTTCTGGAAATTTCAAAACCGAATGCGTCTAAACGAGTACACAGTCAGAGCGTCAGACTTACGTCAGCCGCGGAGATAGAGGAAGATACAGAAATAAACCTGGTGAGTAAGAAATATGCTACCTGCAATCTGTTGCTATTTCCTTCTCCAGCAGTTAAACGTCTTTACCTGTGCCTACAACAATATATGGTTAGCATATAAATTGCTACTAACACTGTCATGTACTCAAGTGGTATGCGAACGGAGTTTTTCCACTCTTAAATTCATCAAGAATCGCCTAAGGACACAATTGTCACAGGATAATTTGGAGGCCTGATGCTGATGGCGACAGAGAAAGAGGTTCTAATGAACTTGGATGCTGATTACGTGATAGACAGGGTTGCGGAGAAGAGCAAGCTCCTTCGCACCTTTATTAACTGCATGACGTTAATTACAGTTAGACACGTTTGTGGAGCGGCTGCTTTGATGATCTATTCTAGGCTATTCTTTTTTCATTTTTATATATTTCATATTGCATTCATTTTTTTGGAGTTGTGCGTTGATATATCCATGTTTTTGGTTCAGCCTTTATGCATATTAAAGTTAGAGTTCATCACCAATGGGGCTACAAACGTGCGTGTTATTTCTGTACATGTGAAGTTATATCTGTGTGTTGCGAGACACGTGCGCGCGTGCCCCCGTGTGGGCTGCTGGTTGGTAAAAATTCCAGGGCCGTTTTTTAATCCCAGTCCGTCACTGATGTGGGTGAACTATGTTTGTCTCCATCTACAGCAGACATAGCTAGCAGATTGTGATTGAGATACATTCCTCTGATACAAAAAATGTATTTGCTTGGAATCGCAAACCCCCCCCCTCCACTTCCCCTAGACACCATGCTATTAAAGGAACAAAATGAAAGAATTCATTTCTATGCCCTTTGGTGTCGATAGTCAGTGCTATTTAGCGCTAAGTCGGGACCCAGTCAGTCATGAACTGACTAAAAGGGTCACAATGCTACCCGATCAACAACATTAAGTAGTGCAATATCAACCGCTCCGGGTGCACATTGGCAATGTCAGAGACTCCATTCTCCGAATTGTAAGTCTAGGGACCCTATCTTGCACCCTGGTGCATGGCGTAAAACTCGTTTTCCACTCGTTTTTTTTTGCACGTTGATATTTTAAACAACAACCTAGGGAGTGGCCTGGCGTATTGTCTAAAAATCGCTATTGTACACAATATAATGCATAAAACGCATTATTATCACTGACCAAGAGAAACCTGGTCAGATGTCTATGGCGAGTTGTTTATATGTTATTTTAAGAGCGCATTGTCAACAATCATATTGGCGGGTGCACAATGCACCATCCTTCTATCCTCCATGAACGCGCACCAGTGCACATCCATGCAAACATTACAAATTACACGATTAGGCTACAATGGGAAACATACAGTAATTAGAATAAAGATATTACGAAATACATCCAATCCAAGATAGATAGAATCCAAGATGGCGTTGCATTACTGCGCAGCGACCTCTCTCTGTCCCAACCAAATGCGGTGTTTTGTTCGTTTAAAAGTGTTTGTCGAAAGTTTTACGTGTTCGTCTTGTCTTACTACGTCATTACTACAAGTACAGCAGGCAGTTTTTAATCGACATCTGCAAAAGCAAGTTTTGCAGCGTTCTGGACTTTGCAACAGAGGCGCTAAAGGAACTTCGGACTACTCCGCCTGCAACAACACCGGACTCGCCTGCTACTCCTCGAAAGAAAGCGCCGAGGCGGTGTGCGAGGAAGCAGAAGAGGGGCAAGCGGAGGCGTCCGGGCCAGGCTAGCGGCCAGCCCAACTCGCCCAGCCATACCATCCATTCTCCTGGCAAATGTCACGATCACTGGACAACAAAATGGATCACATCTGACTGCTGAGATCAGCGAACGGACAGTAAGTAACTGCTGTGTGCTTTCGTCTTCACTGAGACTTGGTTAAATGACAACATTCGGACTCTGCTGTACAACTGGAGCAGCTAGCATGCTATCGAGCAGACAGGGCCATTGTAAAGGGAGGTAAATCACGAGGAGGAGGAATCTGTGTTTACATCCGTGACGAATGGTGCCGGGACACTGTAGTAGTATGCAAACACTGCTCACCACTGGCAGAGTTTATGATCATAAAGTGCCGACCTTTTTACCTGCCAAAGGGAAATTACTGCGATTCTGCTAGTCGCGGTATACATCCCGCCTACCAACAACAACAGCGATAAGAACGCGGCTCTTAGTGAACTGTACCAGGCTGTCAGTGAACAACAGGCGGCACACCCAGACGGTTTCACCATCTTCACTGGAGATTTTAACCATGCTGATCTAAAAACTGTACTTCCAAAGCTACACCAGCATGTTGATTTTCCAACAAGAGGAGATAACATCCTGGACCTGGTCTACACTACACACAAAGGAGCATACAAAGCCACCCCCTCCCCACATTGGACTTTCAGACCATATCACTGTTATGCTAATGCCCGCGATACAGACAAAGGGTAAAAGCGAACAAACCGGTTCGTAAGCAGGTAAAAGTGTGGCCTGAGGGAGCCTCCGATGCTCTTCAAGACTGCTTTGACACAACAGACTGGGAAATGTTTAAGCAGGCAGCCACTTACAACAACCGGACAGACATAGAGGAGTATACAGACACTGTAACCTCTTACATCACCAAGTGCATCGATGATGTGACCCACACAAAAGACATCATCACTTTCGGGCTAACTGGAAGCCATGGCTGACAGGGGATGTCCTCAGGCTGCTGAGGGGCCAGAGACAAAGCCTACAGAGCTGGGGATGAAGCTGGCATGAAAACAGCGAGAGCCAACCTGTCCCCGTGGCATCAAAGGAAGCAAAAAAAAGGAATACACTCACAAGATAACCACCCACTTCAAAGACAGCAGGAACTCACAAAGCCTATGGCAGGGCATTCAGGCCCTCCACGGACTACAAGCCCAGCGCCACAGAGCTGTGAGAGCAACATCCCTCTGCTCAACAACCTGAACCGCTTCTTTGCTCGGCTTTGAAGCACAAAACAGCACCTGCCCACAGAAGACCCATCCCCTCTACATGAGCAGCCCCTGTGCCTCTCTGCCGACAGCGTGAAGAGGACACTTGCTGCTATCAACACCCGTAAGGCAACAGGTCAGACAACATCCCAGGTCGTGCGCTGAAGGACTGCGCCGGGGGGCTTAAGGATGTCTTCACAGACATCTTTAACACTTCCTGAAGCAAGCCATCGTCCCATCATGTTTCAAAGCTGCCACCATCATACCTGTGCCAAAGAAAACTGCTCCATCCTGCTTCAATGACTACGCCCTGTGGCACTGACACCCATCATCATGAAGTGCTTTTGGCGGCTTGTCATGTCACATATCAAAGCCATTCTCCCCCCACCCTGGACCCCTTCCAGTTTGCATACCGAGCCAAAGCGGTCTACAGAGGATGCAATCTGCTCTGCCCTCCACCCAGCCCTCACCCACCTGGAAAAAGAGACTCATATGTGAGATTGCTGTTTATAGACTTCAGTTCTGCATTTCAACACCATAATACCACAACAACTCATCTGCAAACTTGACAAACTGGGACTCAGTACCTACCTCTGCAACTGGCTACTGGACTTCCTCTGTCAGAGGCCCCAAGTAGTGCGTGTTGGCAACAATACCTCAAGCAGCATCACACTGAGCACAGGGGCCCCCAAGGCTGCGTGCTCAGTCGCTGCTCTTCACCCTGCTGGCCGATGACTGCACTGCAACCTACAGCAACAATCACATAGTGAAATTTGCTGGCGACACAACTCTGGTGGGTCTCATCACCAAGGGCGACGAGACTCAATACAGGTTGGAGGTCGACCATCTGACCACGTGGTGCAGGGACAACAACCTCCTGCTGGCGTCAGCAAGACCAAAGATTGTTGTTGACTTCGGAGAGGTCACACCCAACACCTGCCACTGACCATCGGCCCGGTGCTGTGGTGGAAAGCGAGCAGCACCAAATTCCTGGGGGTGCACATCAGTGAAGACCTCTCCTGGACCACCAACACTGCATCACTGGCGAAGAGCTCAGCGCCCGCCTGTACTTCCTCACGAAAACTCAGGCGAGCAAGTGCTCCACCAGCCATCATGACCACATTCTACCGGGGGGCACCATTGAGAGCATCCTCTCCAGCTGTATCGCTGTGTGGGCGGAAGCTGCACTGAATACAACAGGGAAAGCCCTGCAGGCATAGTGAACACAGCTGGAAGGATCATCGGTCTTCCTCCCCTCCCTGAAGGACATTTACACCACCCACCTCACCCCAAAGGCGACCAAAATTGTGAGTGATGCAAGTCACCCCGCTCACAATCTATTTGATCTACTGCCCTCTGGGAAGAGGTACAGAAGCCTGCGCTCCGCTTACCAGACTCACCAACAGCTTCATACACCAAGCTGTAAGGATGCTGAACTCTCTCCCTCCTCTCCCCCCCTCCACCCTCAGCTACATAACATCCTGGACATTGGACCCACAATGGCCGCCTGCACTCTCCACCTGCACACTTGAACACTTGCACACTTGTACACTTTACAACTTGGTGTTGTTGTCCTGAAAACACAACACTTCTGCTGCTCTTACATAACTTGCACCACTATGCCACTTTCTTTATTATTTAGGTCAAACGGTATTTTATAGTATTTTACAGTATTTGCACTAGTATTTTATTGACTGTCTATGCACAATTTCAACAAAATTTTGCTGCTCTTTTTTTTATTATTATTATTATTATATGTGCCCTCTTATTTACTTATTTACTTACTTTTTTGTTTACTTGAATGTTATGTTTGTCTGTGGACTTAAAATTGGTCAAATATGTCTTGTCTTCACCGTGGGATAGTGAGAAACGTAATTTCGATCTCTTTGTATGTCTGGAACATGTGAAGAAATTGACAATAAAGCTGACTTTGACTTTGACTTTGACTTTGATCTCACAATGCATTTGCAAATTGGTAATGACGGTTAAAAGTGATTAGGTAAGAGCACAGCTGAAGACGCACTATCACAAGAAGCAACTCCTCTGCAGGATAAACATTGTTTTAAACGTTGTTTTATTCAGTCATTCGAAAAATATTAGGGTAAGTGTTGCTTTTTCCAGCCTATGTTTTTGATGGTAATCCATTCATACCTGTCAACACTCCCGTTTTTCCTGGGTTATCCCGTATTTCAAGGTCATCTCCCAGCATTCTCCCGGAAAACTCCCGTAATTTGCATGGTCATCAAACTTCATTTTAAAATCATTGATCCATTCATTTTTTCTATTAGTCTGACATCTTCCAAGTTGCCAGATTGTGTATGAAATACACCCTACACATACACGATCACTTAGTTTTTTCAATTTCAACCGTTTTGTCATAGGCTAAAACCTGGCAACCCAAAACCCAAATAAGGAAGTGGGTGCCGACTGCGCAGCCTGAGTCTCGTCGTAAGCAAGCGGGCTAGTTGAACGGCCTACTCCAGAACTAGCTGTTATGAAATTGTTGGGAATTTAATTGATTAACACATCACATAAACTGTTGAGTGTTGTTGATACACTGAACTTATGCCCTCGGAACCAAATCTGACAGCAAGCAGCTTTGGAGTTTTGGAAGTAGGCTGCAGGCAGGCAGCTGGTGGATACATAACTGGCATGCGTAAGTTATGTATCCACCAGCTGCCTAATGGTAAGGTAAAAGCAACGACCGAAATGCAGTGTTGAAACACGTGTATGAAACGTTTTAAATATGCAAACACAGATCCGGTATAAACACTGACCCTATGTTGACAGGTATGAATCCATTGTCAGTCAATAGTGAAAGTAACTTACTGCATATCACTGTCTTGTCGTTGACTAACACCATGGTGAAGTTAGTTTCACTTTGCCAATGAGTTCAAATAATAGATGAGTGCAAACGCGTAAAGGCTATGCTACATAGGTTTTAGTAAAGCAAAAAAAGGTTTAGTGGAATGACTGTTCTATACGGTCTCGCAAGCAGACTCCTTTAAATGCGCCGTTGACTGTCAAAATACCGATGCATTCTTTTACGTCACGCTTTGCGCCGTTAAAGGGAATGACAGATGTCATTCTCATTGGTTTAAATGATGTTATGCCCCAAACACACCCATGACTGATTAAGAAACCTAGGAACACCTTGTTGCGCTATGCACTCGACGTTTGATAACAAAAACACTCCCAATGTGGACTGGACATCCTACTAATTTTGAATAAGCTTTTGATTGAGTTAAACTCAATCAAAGCAAATGAGTTTGAACCTGTTATTTTTAAAATAAGTTTGAACCCGTTATTTTAAAGTAACGCAGTGTAGTCAACTAGTCATATCTCCTTTCATCACTTTTCAACATACTGGGTAGGCCTATCCATTTAGTGGTAAGAGTGGTACAATTTGTCTAAAGCTGACAAAAAGGGTGATGTTCCTACCCACACCAGCATGGTACATAGTTGTGGTACATTCCGGGCTCACATTAGCACGTTAGAGACTCCATTCTCCAGATAGTAAGTCAGTGTAGCATCAAAATGAATTTGACAGTGTGATTTTTTTAAAGTTAAAGAACTACTCTGACTTCGCAGAGAGTCTGGCCTAGATCCATATGTTTATTTCCGGGTTTGAGTTTTAAAGGAGGAGTTCCTCTGAACCGCTTTCAACCAATCACTAACAACCAGCGTTTCGTCATACAGAGAAGTTTCTCTGCATCACGCCCTTAGCAAGCAAGCTTGCATCTGACAGCTAACAGTCACACGTTTCATCTAGTTATTAATTCACAGGACATTGAGTCCTTTTACTAACTCAACGGTTATGAAGAAATATGTAGGCCATATGTTACTGACTCATCCCAAAAATAGGCTACATTACCAACATAATTAGCTTCCAATACCCCAGTGAAGGAGTAGCAGCAACTGGAATCCATGCATTTCCACGGAATTATTTTTGGAATCTGATCCCTTATCATACCTTTCATTTATCTCAATCCGTGAGCCGTTCCTACTGGTTGGGGTTCGAACCAGCAACCCTTAGGTTACAAGTCCAAAGTGCTAACCAGTAGGCCACGGCATAGCAATCATACCGATAGTGAAATCTTAAACAGCATAAAATATAATGCTTAATGTTTTATGTGGTTGTACCCTTTACACTTGAGTCAGTGCCCAATTCTGACTCCAAAGAGAGTTGTTTTCACATGCTCTTTAGTGCTATGTTATGTTTTTAGAGGCAAAGAAGTTAAAATGGCACCACCTGTTTATTTTTGGATGCACTCCAAGAGGACATATTTTTTGTCCAAAGGTGTGTATGGCATTTCTATAGCTTTTGCAGTAGACTCAAATGTAGACTTATCAAATCTGCAATAACAACAGGAAATGTTCTACATCTGTTCTTGTGGTGGCAGGATGGGCTCATGACCTCTGTGTTGTTATGGCACAGAAGTTCACTGTTTCTAAAAATGCATATACTTTAGCTTAAGGGCTGTTGCAGAATGTTTCTTTTCTTATCTGGTATCTCAACCCAAGAATTCAAGTAGAACTACATATCTTTACACATGCCAAAAAAATGTATCTGTGTACCATCCTGCCAAGAGAAGCCCTTGATAAAAAGAAATATACAGAAAAAATGACATTCTAAGATAGACATGTAGTTACTGTCAAACATCAATGGGAAGTGTCAAATGTCCTGGTTGGACGCCCAGTCTGAAACACTTTGTTTTTTTAATTCTGTTTGTTGCGTGTGCAAGTGCCAGCTGGAGAACGAGACAGGAAAAAATCAGATGGAGTGGAAAAGAAGTCATCACTGCATCTGTCAAGTCCACCATCATCAACAACAACAGTGGCACCAGCATGGCACACTTGTATTGCACAGCTCTGAGCCCAGATGAGTGACACCGCAGACCGAGAGCCCATCCAGTTCACATCTATATGGATCTCTCTTTCTCTCTCACTCACTCGCTCTCTCTCTTTCTCTCTCTCTCTCGCTCCTTTCCAAAGTTGATCCTTATGTCTCAATCTGTCACCTTATTGTGTCCTCTGACATTCTGTTCTCTCTCTCTCTCTCTTTCTCTCTCTGTCTTGTTTCGCTCTCTCCTTTTTCATCTCGCACTTCTTTTTTGTACTTCTCTCTTTGTGTTTCACAGTCTTAGTCCTCACATTTCCCATCCGTCATTCTCCTTTATTCCTCACTTTTCCCCTACACTCTCTCTACCCTTCTCTCTTCCTCTCTCTCCGTTTCTCCATCCCTCTCTCTCTGAGATCCACATGTATGCATACCCCCAGTGGAGCCAAGTGGCTCCAGTAAAAGAGGAGTGCACCTCCCTGCCAACCTCCCAGCGTGGGGCAATCACTTTACCTGTCAACCCATCCACATGCCGCCTTTCATTGGCTGGGCCGAGAGATGAAGTGGCGTGGGGGTGGAGGAGAGGGGGCCTGGGTAGGCATTTAGAGCATCACAGATGTTCTATTGGAGAGAGCCTCACATGCAATCTGCTTTTCCTCTCTCTCTCTCTCTCTCTCTCTCTCTCTCTCTCCTCTCTTATCCTTTTTGCTTGGTCTGACGTTTCTTTTCCTTTGGCTTTTGGCAGCTTTGTTTCCTGTACATGAATAATACCCAACAGTGTGTGTGTGTGTATGTGTGTGTGTGTGTGGGGGGGGGGGGTAGTGACAGTGAGGGATTTGCATTACAGTGTGACAGTGAAGAGGGGATGAATTATTCATTTGAACTGCCAATAAAGACGGCGTTAGTACGCATGTGCGTGGGGGGTTTGGATGGTTGGGTTGGGGTGGGGGGACGGCAAGAGGAGGTGAAAGCTGCTGAAAATGAGGCGCTCAGCTGAATGGGTCTGTTAATTCCACGCCTCCTGAGACCCCTCGGAATGCCACGGAGTGATTTAGCCGTAAGTTTGGTCGGCAGTCGAAAGCGCCACAATCGGATAAATCCACTCGCCGCAGATGAAACACTTGTGTGTGTGTGTGTGTGTGTGTGTGTGTGTGTGTGTATGTGTGTGTGCCTGCGCATGAGTGTAGCGGGAATCCTTTGCCACTCAAGGGTGTTAACCAAGACCTGAAGTGGTCCTCGAACTGGGAACAAAGACAGGACCGGAAACAAACGCAAACAAACAAACAAACAAACACACAAACAAATCCAACAAACAGATAATCTGTCTCTGGATTAGACGCGACAGCGTGAGTTGAAGTCACACCACAGAGGCATAAGTTCCCCCTCGCCACGGCCCACCATCTTCCTTGTTTGCTTTGCCGCACTCCCTGAGCCCTTTGTGCTGATGAAGCAATGGATGCCGGCCTAATGCGACTGAACCTTGGAGTCACCAGCGATTGATTGGAACACTATTTGGAACTTGTGAAAGAAAGAGTCAGTGCTTCAGTCTTTTGCCATTGACTTTTGGTTTATCACACTATTGGGAGCCCTCTCCGCCAAACACACACACACACAAATGCATCCTTTACCTCTCCGGGGTGTCAGACCCTGGCTTCTCTAAATGCTGATGTGCAGGAAGTCCTGCCTTGCTTCCTCTCTCCCCTCCAAATGCCACCATGCCACGTGTAAACAATCTCCTGCCATCCTCCCTCCCAACAATATCACAAACACACACACACAAGTGCGACAGGTCTGGATTTACGGGCACTAAATATTTGATGGGCATCATAGAAAGAGAAAGAGGGAGCATTCACTCCTGGTGAATTTGGTCCCTGAGTAGATTATGGTGAGGTGAAAGTCACTCACACTCACAAACACACACACACACACACACACACACACACACACACACACACACACACAGATGCACAACTTGGGAGAGTTTGTTGATGTTGATGTAGTGTTATGTTATGCACTTCCCTGATGTTGCTGCTCCCCAGTAATGAAAAAAGGGATTTTCTTTCAAAGAACTGGAAACCGTTCATCACAACAACAACTCCATCAAACATCCCTTCTGGGGCTCAAGGAGATTTCTGTGAGGAGAGAGATAACCCAAACCCTCAGAGTGAAATGACTGAGAGCACTCAAACAATCACAGTAATTCGGAACATGTTTTGCGTACCGTTCATAAATGTTGCAAAAGTGCAACACATTTCAGCAGAACACAGATCTCTAATGTCAGGCTGACATCTTCATGGTAATGCAGAAGGTGCTATTAGGAAACCAGTACAGGGACATTTTTCATGATTTGCAAGTTTTACTATGTTCAATTGTCTGGAAAGGGACTTTATTAACACTCCAAAATGCCATAAAATGAAGGTTGTCTTGTATATCCTCTATACCTACCTATCATCTGTAACATTGTTTTAATGCATGGTATGCTTGGTGCTCTTTTCACAAAGATGTTTTTAACGGTCAAATTATTCTAAGAAGCTACAATTACTTACTACTAATATAATTAATCATAATATTGATTTCCCCCCTCTTCCCCAAAGTGTGACTGCCAATTCATGTAGTAATTCTTCATATGAAGGAACGGAAATAAAGAACAATTGCATTTCACTGTGTACTTTAAATCGACACTTGCTCTCAGTTCAAGAAACTAATCACCAATGAGAAAATGCCAGGCAAAGAGCAGTTTTACCAGACAGGGTTGAAGTGGTTAGTATTCAAGGATCTTTTATTTTACCTTCTCAGCATGTGTAACATTCTCTCAATATAAGGCTTCCAGAACATTCTGTGCCATTCCATCCTCCTCCAAGCACTAACAGAGAGACTTCCAGAAGACAACACACACCCTTCTGTTAAGGCCTTAGTGCTGGGACTCCGCAGGTGTCCAGTAAGACCCAATGGAGCAATCTGAGATTGGGAGGAATTCAACAGAAGCCACAATGGCTTAGTCCTCAGCACATTCACTAAAATAAAAATAAAGGACTCATGAGTGACACTTTAGAGAGAGCTCTAGGAAGCAAAGTGCTTTAGAATGCCATTTCCTGACTACCAATTATCAGAGATCAAAGTTTCTTATTCAGGGTCCATATGTCATGTTCAGCAAAAAAAAAAAAAAAGAGAGAAAGGGAAAGGTTAAAAGTAGAGAGTGTATTTGTAAAGAACAATGTGCTACAGAAGCAACGAAAGGCCAGGTTGATATTACTGCAGGTATTACTGTGTGTGTGTGTGTGTGTGTGTGTGTGTGTGTGTAAGAGATAGATAGAGAAAGAGAGAGACAGAGGACAGGGGGGAATTGAAAAGACAATTTGCCTTTGAAATGATCCCTTCCTTTGGCTTCTGAGAGGGTCTTTTCACAGACGTTGAGTGTTGTGTAAGGTTGGTTGAAAAGATAGCAAAGTGAAAAAGAAAAGAATCAACATATTCTGGTCAGTCCAAGCGCAATCAGGAGTATCCTGGAATGACTTGCCGCCATATGTGAGCTCAACAGACCACGCAATCACAGTCATCATAACCAATTTCACAAAATTAATCGTTGAATTACCAAGAACCTACTGCAGAAACACCACCCCACCACACCCCCAAAGCCAAATGTCCACCAAAACTGCATCCTTTTCCAGAAGCAAATTAGAATTGGAGCAACACTCCTCATCATTTTTCAGCTGGGTGTCATGAATCTGTGCATATAAACAAGATGCGCTAATTTTTCACCATTTTCCTTGCCATGGGCAGTTGTGAGGGGAGGGAACAGATTACAAATTCACAAAGGGAAACATAATTGGGTCCAAAGCCCACTCTACAAGCCCTTGTGGCTATCCTGGAGCCAGAGCAAGCAAATATGGTAATTGACCTCTTTCAGCCAATTGAAACGGCATTGAACTCTGAGGTCTAGCATTTGGTTTAAGGGCTGGACACCAGTGGACGATGTGTGTAGGTAACCATATCGGACAACCCAGCACCATTTCTCAAAAGATTTGTTTTGCTGTTGTCCTTTCAGGAAAAACACAACATTAATTTTTAAAATATGATAATTCATAATTTGACAGTGGTCGTAGGCTATATCTCAATCTTGATTTTGAGAAATAAACTACAGATTGGGAGTGAAAACTTTAGGTGTTGTTGTTGTCGGATGGGAGGGCGGTAGACCCTGATTGGAAGGCTGTTAAGACCAACTGTCTCCTAGCATGAGGAAGGCATGCAAACCAGAAAAAAACAAGCAGCCAAGCTCAACCCCCTAGGCACCAGGCACAGTGACACATGGACACATGGACACATGATATTTATATATTTCATGTGGTTTCAAAGAGCTCACGTGTGTGTTCGTGATCATGCGTATGCTTGTGAATGGGCCTATGACAACACATGCACAATATCGTATGAGAAGCAGGAGGGGCGGAGGAGGGATAGACCACTCTGAGTAAATGTAGCTCGTTTTGACTCTCGCTGCCACAGCCCAAGCCATTTACTCGTTTTGCTCTGCTGAACGCACCATTTTCTCTCTGCGCTAGTTAGCCCCGAGGGTAGTATCGCACTGAGTCAAGTAAAGGAATACATTCAATCATGAAAACAAACTCCTTGCTAAATCTTTTAGCAGGTGGTGTTTTATGAAGGTGGGGGTTTTGTTGTTATTGTTGTGGTTGGTGGTGGTGGGCGTTGTCAACAGAATGAAAGAATTAAAAAGTGCAAATTAATTACTTCAAAACCTGGCAGGCTTCTGTTTCTTTCATGGGTATGATTTGAAATATGAAAGCTAATTAAGTTGGTTTAAAACACTCAGATACTTATTAGATGAGGTTAGTGCAGTCGTTTCATTCTAGTTAGTGTTTAAAAAGGCACTTTTATTTCTCAGTGCTCTAATAATGTGCGCTACTGTTTCTTACCTTTAAGACATCTAATGAATAAATACACATCCAAATATGGATAGGAACATCTACAATTTTGGAAATCTCTTTTATAGGTTGGAAACCCTCAAAGGTTTGTTCTTTGTCCACATTTTCTCTCAAAAATAACTCTTTAATTGCTTCTTCACTAGGCAGCAGTATAGCAGAACCTTGGGGGAGAAAAGTTAATTTTGTTGTGGGCATTTGTCCAAGCCAGGTATAAAATATATCTTACTGGCTTAGACATTGGCAAAGGCTGTGACCCTGAACCTTGCTGGCTTCATAAGAAGTTGCCAAGTCATTGCTACCAAGGGATAATAAGCAAATGGCATAATAAATGATTGATTGGAGTTAATTAGAATATATTTTAGATGTCTATAATTAGAGTCATGCAGGGAGTAATTCTGTGGGCCATCTATTTACAAATGAAGTGCTTCCAAGTCATCAGTTATGGATGTGATCTCCCTGAATACATATCTCAGATCATGTCTTTTTTCTCTTATGCTGGAGAAGAAGCAATAATGCAATAATTACGTAAAAACTAATTACATGTTCACCTTTTTAAAACTCATTATGTAATCAATCATACAATTAGTCAAACTTACTAGTACTTTTTAGAATTTCATTTGAAAATATAAATACATAAACAAATCCTATACAGTGCAGCATGGATTCATATTAATAACAGATTATGCTTTTCACGTTTTTTGTTTGTTTGTTAGCCTGAAAGCCTGAATTGTCCTGAAACTCATCCATGTACCTGAAAGTGTAAAGGTATAAGCTAACCTTCTCAAAACAGCATGAATTTATACTTTGAATGTGGAGACACATTCTTAACTCTTAAAGTGATTATACACAGGGCAACCTTTTGAGCAATGTTACTGGGCATGATTTGTGTATTCTGATTGGATGACATGATAATTTACCTACTAATGATTAAAGTACTCTGGGGGGGAAATGATGTTCAGTATCAATGGAAACAATTCCAGTGCAAGTCCTCTAGAACATTGCCCTGCAACATTGCTCTAAAAGTTGCCTTGTGTATCATTAGATTGGGATAAGATCATTTTTAGAATGTGTATCATTTTTAGGGCACTATTTCCCCTTTCCTCAATCAAGTGTAAAAAACTTGTGTATACATCATTCTTAACAACATTAACAACTTTTTGCACCTTCACCATGACACTCACTCTCTTGAGCACCTTACCATGCACACAGAACTACAGGACTACTGTTGGACTACTTTTTGCACCTTCACCATGACACTCACTCTCTTGAGCACCTTACCATGCACACAGAACTACAGGCCAGTCCAGTGCCCTGCGCCTTGGTCCAGCTCTCCATACTGCAACCCTGACAGAATTACCGATCGCAACAAGGACCCAGCAGGCAAGTACATTGCTCATTTTTCTGGTGATTTTGGGAAGTTGGCCTTTTGGGGAACCCGGCTCGCCATCAGACGGTTCCCCTGTGCCTTGGAGGACGACTGGGCCTCCGACGAGGACGACTGGGCCTCTGGGGAGGAATGGCCGGGTCCCTCTCCCATTCCAGCTTCAATCCCATCTCCTCGATGCCCTCCAGTCCCGGCTCCTCGCCTCCTCGCTCCAGTCCCAGCTCCTCGATGCCCTCCAGTCCCGGCTCCTCGCCTCCTCGCTCCAGTCCCGGCTCCAGCCTCACTCCAGTTCCGGCTCCTCGTCTCGCTCCTGTGCCAACTCCCTGCGACTTCTGGGCCCTTCCTATTCCTGACCTCCCTGCTCCCATGACTCCAGTCCCCGTTCCAGCTCCAGTCCCGATTCTGGCTCCAGCTCCCTCTCCAGCCCCGATTCTGGCTCCAGCTCCAGCCCTGATTCTGGCTCCAGCTCCAGCCCCGATTCTGGCTCCAGCTCCAGCCCCTATTCTGGCTCCAGCTCCAGCCCCGATTCTGGCTCCGGCTCCAGCTCCAGCCCCGATTCTGGCTCCAGCTCCAGCCCCGATTCTGGCTCCAGCTCCAGCTCCAGCCCCGATTCTGGCTCCAGCTCCAGCCCGATTCTGGCTCCAGCTCCAGCCCCTATTCTGGCTCCAGCTCCAGCCCCGATTCTGGCTCCGGCTCCAGCCCCGATTCTGGCTCCAGCTCCAGCCCCGATTCTGGCTCCGGCTCCAGCTCCTGCTCGATTCTGGCTCCGGCTCCAGCCCCGATTCTGGCTCCGGCTCCAGCCCCGATTCTGGCTCTGGCTCCGGCCCCGATTCTGGCTCCGATTCTGGCTCCGGCTCCGGCTCCAGGCTCCAGCTACCTCTCCAGCCCCAAGTCAGACTCCTGCGCCGGCTGAAGCACCAGTACCGACTCTGGCTCCAGTCCCGGCTCCAGTTCCAGATCTGCCTCCGGCACCTGATCCTGCTCCCGATCCTGCTCCAGCTCCGACTCAGGCTTTCGATCCTGATCCTGCTCCCGCCCCCGGCCCGGCTCTGACTTGTTCCGCCACTGGTTCTATGCACCTGAACATTCCATGTCGCATGTCTCCCTTGTCACATACAATACTATAAAATCACATACAAACACTAAACTACATTTCTAACTCTGTTACACCCCCCTCCCCTGAATTTCACCAAATTCAAGCAGCAACCAAATAGTACTTCCAAAGGCAAAGAGTACACTACTTTCAAACACTAGACAGAGAGTCACCAATTACAGGACAGCCAACCACAGAGGTATCCAATAAGGATGAAGTGGAAGAAGAGGAGCGCAAACTCTCACACAACCAACCACTGGCAGTAGGGTGCCTTATACACCCCACAAGACCATAAAGCCATAAACCATAAATTCCATAAATTATCCACAAAGCTAATCAGAAAAGCTAGATAAATAATAATATGTCATTAACTTTTATATTAGCATATTGTTTGTAAATAAACATTTAACATTTAAATGATGTAAGAAATAACTGTTAATTAGTGCCTAAAATATATTTAGTTAACTATTAACATATATTAATACAATATTAGTTAATAGATTTGTTAAAACATTAACATACAGATTTTATGCAAACAACTAATATTTAATTAATGATGAAAAAACTATTAACTTGTGCCAAATAGATATTTTAGTAACAATTAACACATATTAACAAAGGGTTAGGTAAATAGTAGTTTGCTATTTATTATGGCACCTTATTTTGGAGTGTTACCAATTTATGTAGTATATTTAGTATTTCGTTTTCTTAGTTTTCTTATCTTCTGTCTCTATTGTACAGTGGAGTTTTGTTATATGTTTATACTTATATTTACAATTTCTGCATGTTGTGTGTGATGTCTGTATGCTACTGAGACCTTGAATTTCCCCTTGGGGATCAATAAAGTATCTATCTATCTATCTATCTATCTATCTATCTATCTATCTATCTATCTATATCTAATGTTTTTGTTAATTCATCAATCATTTTCAAATTAATTGCAAAAATTAACATGTCAGGTTTGAGAGCCCTAATATGGTACTGATATTGATAGACACATTTACCCAGGCTGTTATTAAACAATCAGTGGGCTATGACTTGTTCACGCCACAATACCTAAGAGGTAATGAGCACACACAGATCAAATACATTGACTTCAGTTGACTGCCAATTTAGGATTAGAATTGTTTATACAACAATATACAACACTCCAAAGTTTCACATTCATTATTGCTTCAATTACTGAGTAAAAGTCAAAGACATGGCATCATTTGGTAATGATAATTAGAAATGCTGACGACTAAAAGGAAAACAATACTTTCTTACCATCTTGAAGACAGGAGCGGGCAAGACAGTTTGCATGCACCACTGTGATGACTTGTGATAGAATATTCAAAATGATCCCTCAATCAGTCTCTCAATCATTAAACAATGCTAGTTGTTCAGCAATACTCTGAAAACTCTGCATGGTTAGCTTTGAAATTATAGTCCTTTTTCTTATGTTTTCACATTTCTGACTTTCTCCAACTTTTCTCACATCTCCATAGAACTTTTTATTTATTATTTTTGATTTCTCCTCCATCTACCCATGTCCTTGATTGCCTAGCCTTTCTGCCCCCCATACCCCCCCACCCCACCCCCATCCCCAACACACACACACAAAAAACACACACACTTACATAATCACTGTCATCACCTCACATACATACAGCACACTGCTTGCTACAGTAAGCCTCCTCTACATACTTGCGGCACACACTGCCCCCCCCCCTCCCTACATACACAGTACATTGTCTTCAGGATCTTCTTCAACACACATCCTCTTATACATACATACATACAGCACACTGCCCCCACCTACCCACACACACACTACACACACACACACACAGTCACTGCTCCACTCCCCTCCCGCACACACACACATCTTCACTGTCATCACTCACATACATCATACATACAGTACTCTGCTTGCAGTAGTAAGTCCCTTCACCATACTTGCAGTACACTCCTCCCCCCCTCCCCTACATACACAGCACATTGTCTCATGAGGAAGCTTCTCCAACACACATATTGCACACTGCCCTCTCCCCACATACACAGCACACTATCCCATCTCCCCTGTCATCCCCCCACACACACACCAAGACCCCTGGCAGTTAGGGTTAGCCCCTTGAGCCGTGGATCTGCCCAAGGTTTCTTCCCTTGGTAAGGGGAGTTTTCCTTGCCCCTGTTGCTCTTGGGTGCTCCTTTTGTTGGCCCCCCCCTCCCAATCCTCCCCCACCTTTCTTATGCAGCCCTTGCCTACTAAACCCCTCTTCTACTGCACTCTTTACCCCCATTAATGCACAAAGAGGCTGACACCAGACATAATTTCACTGCATTTCTTACTTCCAGTAACTATATGCATGTGACAATAAACTTCCTTGTATCCTATCCTTGTATCCTTGTTTTCAGTAGGTGGGCCAGACACTGTTTCTGGAGCACTCAAGGTAAGGTCAAGGACCTCTTTACATAGCTGATTGGCTCACCCTATCACTCACTCTCTCAAGTGGGCTATCATCATGTAACACACCTCCCATTTGTAAAACATCTTGTTTTTGTCCTCATTCAGCTTGCCTCAAACAGTAATTTGAGTAACAGGTTTGCTAGTTTTCTTCCTGGTCCTCTCCTCTGTTCCTGCTGTCTAGGTCAACTTTAAGTATAGGGGAGTCTATGATTATAATCTTGTCAACTTTAGCATTATGTGTCTACCCATAATGCATTACAGCAGCAGTGGCAGCATCTTAAAGCAGATTGTTTGCCAAGGCCAAACCTATTACCATGGCATAACCATCCATAAATCTAATGCCTTAGTTGAAGGCGTTCTCATAATATTCATATGATTATGTGGTTCTCAGGTTGACCAGAGGTTCTTTGCTTTAAGAGTTAGACCTTCAAAAAGATGCCTCTTTATTTTAATGCACACCTCAAAGTCACTGCCACCCTGCACAGTCTTTCTCAATAAAGTCCCCTTCTCTCTCTCTCCATCCCCAGGCTCCTCTGCTTGGGCAAACATGTTTATTCATTATCCTCCCGAGATGGAGGGGCTGGAGGTGAGTCAACACCTCCCTGATGGCTCAACATCTTTCCTCCTAAACCACTGATTACAAAATGGCCTCACGTTGTGCATTTGGTCCATTTCATTAATCTGCGTGAATGGGCAACAAAGCAGGCAGGCAGACAGACTTGTTAAGCCAACAGTGCTATGCTCTGACCTATCCAGAGGACCTCTTCCATTCCGTGTACAAAATATATTTGTTTGCTTACTGTGCATTCTATGTCGACAGTAGAATTGTGTACCTTGTATGAGTCAGACTAAACAATCTCCATATCTTTATGAGCTTGTGCTTTTGAAAGTTTTCCAACTGAAGCCATGGGGTATATTGGCACCATGCACGCTACCTCCGAGTATTAATCCCAGTCGGGCACATCAGGTGGTGGGTACGGTTGTCAGGCGTAGCACTTTCATCTTCGCTCGGGCCCGGAGGTCAGGCGCCGGATAGAGGCAAAGCTCGTTGGAGAGGGTTGGCGTGGAGCCAGGCGGCAAGCTGGGTGTCCTCAAGGAATGCATGTGAGAGGCCTGTGTAACAACCCCCAATATGACCAACGATGAAAAATACACTTCTGCAGTGAGCGAAAAACAAAGACTATACTTTAGTACTTAGTGTCCTTAGGTTCACTACTTATTTAGTAATTATTACTATCTGAAAATATGATATATTTTGACCATTATACTGAAGGTTCTTGATACCTTTTTGATTGCTTAAAATTCTTGAGAAGAGCACTTCATTATTTATTAACAGAACAAACACATTTCATACAATACATTCAAGGCTACAGGTAGACGTTTGTCATCGCTTCTTAACTTAACATTTGACCTCATTCAAATGGTCAGGTTGAAATGGTTTGCGCCCAAACCACTTATTGCTTGAGGGTGGAGAATATAAAGAAGACATACTTTTTATTGAGGTCATGTCCTCACTGATTAATTTACAGTAATGTGCAAAACATACAAAGGCAACTATACCCTCACAGATGGGCAGATGAAGCACAGATTGAAAGGCTCAACCATTAAGGACTCTGACAAGGTCACCTTTAAATATCACAAACTGTGACAAATGCCTTTAACAGCAAACACACAACTTCCAAGAACAAAAAAAGCAGTCCAGTAAATGGATGGGACTTGAAAAAGGGCTGTGTGTGGCGTGTGTCAAAGCAACAGTTCATGGGGTCAAAGTCAAGGGCATGTTACACCGAAAATTTATTCAGACAGGGCCATTGATTTGTTGTACTGAAAACTTGTTGGAAGCAGCATTCATTTGCATCACAAATCAATGAGAGCCTACATGTTGCAGTTAGAGAATATGTATGTGAGCATCTCGTATGTCACTGGGGATCATGAAACAGTTCAAATGCCTGGTATATGGGAGTGGAGAATACTGGTGATACCAGGGGAGGCCAGTAAGCTGTATTAGATTGTTGATTGATTGGTGTTCAGATAGCATTTGAATCTGAAATGGATCTGATATGAACTAATGGTCCTGATCAACCCTTAAAACACCAGCACATTATCTGTGGCCATTAATCTACTAAATAATATACATTATAATATTCCAAAATACAGTGGTTTTACCCATACTACAACACAATTTAAAGCTTACTTTTAAATAATGTATAGGGTTGTTAAATTTACAATATACTGTATAACGGTTGATAAATTGGAATCTGACAAATAAATTCTCAACAGGAAATGGATTTCCTGCGAAGCCTGTGTTTAATATGTGACGGCTGACAGGCATGCTGTGCCCTTACATACAGTATGTCAGGAACATAATGAGCAATCAGGGGATTAATTACAGAGTTCAGTTAGGAGGACAGAGCCGGACTGGGTCGAGAACCTCCAAACATGCGAGGGGAGGCGAGGCCGGGCTCCATCATGGAGGAGGTGAACACGTGCGCGGTGGCGTGATCCGCGTGCTGGTGCAGATAAACTGCTATCGGCGGTTTTGCCTCTCGCCGTTAAACAACGGCACGCACTTGTGCAAACACAAACATGCTCATTAATTTCTTATCATATTACCAGTACTCCAGCCCACCTCCCCTCTACTGCATACACAGATACACCCACACACACACACACACACACACACACACACACATACAAACACACTCACACACAGGATACAACACACAACAACCAGCAGGCTAAAAATAAATCACCTGGCGTCATCTGTGAACAAAGCAGGTCTGAGATCATTAATCACAGGTGTCAGGCCCAAACAGCCACTAATGTGAAGTTGCTGCGGCTGCTCTCTGCACAGCTCTGCTCTCTCTGGCTCCACCTTTGCTCCACTCCCCTCCTCTTACTCTCCCCCTAGTTCAGTGGTCAGCCAGTCCTGACTTTAGAGAGACCAGTGTGTTTGTGTGTGTGTGTGTGTGTGTATGTGTCAGTAATTTTTCTTAGAATACATTAATTCCACTCCAATCCAACACACACAGAAAGTCTTGTACACACTTGTTGGAATGATAGTAACATGACCATGACTACGCACTGATAACAAGTTGGATGGTCCCTCTCCTCTTTAGTCGACAGGATGCACACATTGGCATGGGTGTAACCACATGACAGTTTCCCACTTTTCCCTTAAATAAGCTTGGGCCCAGATCAGATTGAGGCATTTTTGGATCATGTCTAAATGTTGTCTCTTTTTTGCATTGTTTAGTTTTAGCCAGCATTTGTGGATGGAACATCAAACTGTGTTCATAGATAATGGTTATCAGAAGTTTTCCTGAGCCCATACGATGATTTTCTGTAACAGAAACAGGCTCGTTTTTAATGCAGTGCCAACTGATGCCCCAAAGGTCACCACCATCTAATATTGTTTTTTCAGCCCTGTCCCTTGTTTGCAAAGATTTCTCTGGATTCTCTGAATTTCAATTATATTATGTGCTATTGATTGTGAAACCTCCACATTCTTTGCCATTCTTGTTGAGGAGCATCAAAGGCACATGGCACTCTCTGGGACATCGCTGGTGTGGCTAATAGGGACCTTTGAAAGGATTCCGTGTGGGTATAACGCTTTGAGGCCAATCTGAATACTGTGAGATTAAATATATTGTTTTAGTTCATTTGCTACGCCCTTGCGGCACTTCATGAGACTTCTGGGATGTGCGCTCGCAGCCCCTCACTTGCTGTTTCCCAAATATTAACAAAGAAGCACTCAGTGTTTGCAAGTCACAACCAAGTCAGTAATTTAGGGGAGTAAATAAGTGGCCTCTCTTGAATTGGCACAGCCCTGGTATGACAAACTCTGTGTGTGCAGGGCAGAAGGGCTCATCATCACGCTTTGTCACATGGAAAAATGGATGATGTTTTGTTGTATTTCACAATCACAATCTCACAATAAAAAAAACATGTTTTGGCTCTACTGCTCAATCAAGGGCAAGAGGTTGGGCAACTCAAATGAACTATTCAGACTTAGAAGCCACATTATATGAGCACAAATTGATTTATTGAGGAGCTGTAATTTGGTGAAGTGTGCTGTGTACTGTGCCACAGTGCTGGGACTGCATGCTGCCTCTAGTGCCACTGCCCACTTAAGGGCTTTTTCTCACTCTTCCATTTACCTTCATTTGTGCCATTGTTTATCTGTGCAAAAAATGCACGCACACTCTATCTCTCTCTCACACACACACACACACACACACACACTAAAGTATACACACTCTCAAAACAAAGGTTTTGAAAACAACACAACTGGTGTTGTTTTTAACAAATCTCTGTGGGACAACACATTTTGTGTTGTTTCCTTTTTTATTTGTTGAAGATAACACAACTTGCTTTGTTTTTTTCACGTCTCTGTGTCCAGATACAAATGCACACACACACACACACACACACACACACACTGTTAAGACCACCAGGCTCGTTTGTGGTGATTTTAACATATGAGACCACACGTAGATAACCGTTAACAAATGTTTATTAAAGTAATAATGTAGGGCAAACGTAAACTACAGTCAGTGTCCATAAGATGGTGGAAAAATAAAGGTGTAATGTAAGTCAGGGTACAATGTAAAATGCATTCTCAAAATAAAAGCAACACAAATTCTCCTGGAGAGAAGGGATTTTTCCGAACCCAGCCAGGTAGCCTCTTTATAGCTGGATCCCTGATCAGCTGACTAGCAGCTGACTAGCAACACCTGTGCACTGACTCCGCCCTGCAACACATAGAAAGAGAGACAGGCAAACAAAACAGAGACCAACAGTATCATAACACCTCCCCCCATAAAGACAGAGGACCCTCAAAGAGATCCTCTGTATAACCACATAACCCCTCACCAGTACTCTGCCACTAGGAAATGCACTACCATGTGTAGGAAAGAACATAACAGAGGACAGACAAGTTACAGCTGTATCACTCACACGGGGCACGAGACAATGTGTCCGCCAACACATTGTCAACCCCCCGAATATGCCTAATCTCCAGGTTGTAGGGCTGTAGGAACAATACACACCGCATCAAGCGTTGACTAGGACTCTGCAAGGAATGTAAAAAAGTCAGGGGATTATGATCAGAATAGACCACAACTGGAACAACACCCCCTCCCACATAAACATCAAAAAATTGAAGAGCCCAAATCAAAGCTAAAGCCTCTTTTTCTATGGTTGAATAATTGACCTGGTGTTTGTTAAATTTGCGAGAGAAATATGACACAGGTCGCTCCACCCCTTGGTCATCTGTCTGTAATAGAACTGCCCCAGCACCGACCTGGCTGGCATCCACTTGAATCTGAAAAGGAGTATTCAGTCGCGGAGCCGCCAGGACCGGTGCCGTGCTCAACAAAAGTTTGACATTATCAAATGCCTTCTGGCAGACCGAAGACCACTCGAACGTAGTCTTACCCTTCAACAAGTTAGTTAGCGGAGCCACAACTGTAGAAAAGTTCGGACAGAAGTTTCTATAGTACCCCACCATTCCTAGAAACCTCATCAGCTCCTTCTTGGAAGTAGGGGGTGGAAAATAGTCAATGGCTTGCACTTTAGCCCGGACTAGTTGTACTTGTCCCTGTCCCACCACCTTCCCCAGATAACTAACAGTGGCCCTTGCAACCTCACACTTGGCCAAGTTTATGGTTAAATGGGCGTCAGCCAACCTTTGAATAAGGCACAGATGTGTACTCACGTGGTCTTCCCACATATCGCTATAACAAACCACATCATCCAAATAAACCGCACACCCTTCCAAACCCGGCAACAACTTTATTCATCAACCGCTGGAAGGTTTGGCGATTTCGAAGACCAAAACTCATAACATTATATGAGTATAGCCCAAATGGAGTAATAAATGAAGAGACTTCCTGAGCATGCGCAGACATAGGAACCTGATAATACCCCTTCAGTAGATCGAATTTACTCACAAACCTCGCCGCCCCAACCCGGTCGATGCAGTCTTCCATCCGGGGCAGTGGAAAAGAGTCAGGCTTGGTAATGCTGTTTAATTTCCTATAGTCTGTACAAAATCTATAAGTATTATCTGGTTTGGAAACCAAGAGACATGGTGAGGCCCAGCTTGAACTAGATGGCCTCGCTAACCCATTATCCAGTAAATACTTAACCTCAGACTCCATAAAACTAGCTTTGTCCAGAGAGACCCGATAATAACGCTGTCGTATAGGGCAAGCATCACCTACCTCAATATCGTGCTCAATCCAGTGTGTGCGTGTGGGCGTATCTGAGAATAACAAAGGGAAATCAGTAATCAACTGCTTCACCTGTGCAAATCTCTCCTCTGACAAGTGGCCAAGAGAAGACTCCAACTCTGCCAACTTCTCAGAGTTCCTAAGCCGGGGTTGAAACACACCGTCATCAGGCGCATTCACATCCTCCTGTGTATATGCTGCCACCATACCAGAAGTGATTGAATGAACTTTCCCACTGACTGCCGATACTCCTACTGGCCTCACCCCAGTATCTACTCCCTCCCCCACCACAGAAGACCGACAAGACCGACAGAGTTGAGTAGATCGTTTCCGATCTGGGGTGGAAACCAGATAATTCAAATCAGACACCTGCTTCACCACAGAGTAAGGGCCAGAGAACTTTGCGAGGAACGGAGAACCTGGGATAGGCAACAAAGTGAGCACCTTATCCCCTGGACTAAAGTGTCTTTGCACCGTTTTCTGATCAAACCAGGTCTTCATTTTCCTCTGGGCTTTAGCAAGGTTCTCACCGGCCATTCTTCCCGCTAAAAACAACTTCCGGCGGAACCCACTAATGTAGTCGATAAGATTTGACGGTGGCTCCGTATTTTCCAAGTTGCTTTGCAGCACTGCTAAGGGTCCACGCACCTGGTGGCCAAATACCAGGTCATTGGGACTAAACCCTGTGCTGGCTTGCGTGACCTCACGAGCTGCTAAAAGGAGCCATGGAAGACCCTCCTCCCAATCCCTGTTTAACTCTGTACAATAGGCCCGCAACAGTGCTTTCAAGGTCTGGTGCCAGCGCTCTAAGGCCCCCTGACTTTGAGCATGATAAGCACTGCTCCGTTGATGTGCAACACCTAACTGCTTTAAAACCTCTCCAAAAAGGCGTGAGGTAAAATTAGAACCCCTGTCTGTCTGTATAGTTTTTGGTATGCCAAAGATGGAAATAAATTGGGACAACGCCTTAACCACCGACTTAGTTGTAATAGACCTCAATGGATATGCCGCCGGATACCGGGTACACTGACACATTACTGTCAAAAGATAGACAGAACCAGACTTTGAAGGACTCAATGGACCAACGCAGTCCACAATTAAATGCTCAAAAGGTCTCTCAACTGGTGGTATTGGATACAAGGGGGCAGGTTTTATAACCTGATTTGGTTTCCCTGTTAGCTGACATGTATGGCAGGTTTTCACAAAATGAGCAACATCTTTTTTTAAACGGGGCCAGTAGAAATAACACATGACCCGGTCATATGTCTTCCTGACTCCCAGATGGCCAGACAGTCCACCATGGGCAGTCTTCAAAACAAGGTCACGAAATTTGCTAGGCATCACAATCTGATAAACAGGGCTAGCTATGTCTTGGTCACTGAAGGGTAACCATTTACGCACCAACAGGTCATCTTGCAGAAAATACCCCGATAGACCATGACTAACCTGTTCCCTAGACTGAACAGATGTAAACAAGTCAACTAGGCCTGAATCCTCTCGCTGTACCACCACCAGTTCACTGCGCGACAAAGGAGCGGGCAAGGGTGGCAAACAAATAAACTTTTCTGACTTACTGCCCATCCTACTAGAAACCACCTCCGAAGAACGGCTCATAGCACGAGTCACTGCACAAGATGGGAAAACGTCAGGAAACTCAATGGCACAACTATCAGAACCAGATACAGATGGAACATTTCTGACAACAGGAGGTGGCGTCACATCACGCCAAACACGTCCACCCGCCAAATTATTCCCCAAGATTACATCTACGCCTTCCACAGGCAGCAATGGTCGAACAGCTTTGGTCACTGGACCCTGCACCAACTCTGACTGCAAAACCACCCTATGCAAAGGAGCAGAAAAAACCTGAAGTCCAATGCCTTTAATCAAGACACTGCAACCGGTGCTAGACTGCGGAGAAAAAGGCAAAACAGACTCTAAAATAAATGATTCTGAAGCGCCTGTATCGCAAAGTATCCGAATGCCCACCTTTTTGTAGCTGTCAACCATAGAAACAAAGCCTTCAGTAATGAATGGAGCATAGTCACGCTCAACATCCAGGACTTTTTCAGGTACCCAGGACTCAATGTGTCCCCTAAGGTTACTCATTTGAGACGCCAACACAACTGGCCTAGCCTCCTCTGATTGAAGTGGGACAGACCCCTCTGCCTCACCTGACTGACACACACTGGCCAAAACTACTGGCCTCCCAGAGTCATACTTCTCGTCTGACCTTTTCCGGGAACGCAACACCGGACACTCATTTTTCCAATGCCCACGCTCTAGACAATAATGACAATTGGAATCAAATTCAGTTTTAGACTTTGAATTGAACTCAGACTTGGACATGGCAGAGCCAGACCCAGCACCAGCAAAGAACTTTCCCTGACGTGGTTCCCTATAGCCAAACTCACCGCGGTAACTAGAGTCTCTGCTGAATGTCTTGTGGGTTAACACAAACTCATCCGCTAAAACATCCGCCTCAGCCGAGTCTTTATCTTATGTTCATTAATGTAAATGGCGATCTGATCTGGAACAATGCTTTTAAATTGTTCCAACACCATCAAGTTGCATAAAGCATCAAAATCACTCACACCCTCTGCTGCCAGCCAACGATAAAATGAGTGCCTAATTCTCTGGCTACCTCCACGTGAGCCTGCTCTCCTGAGCTTTACCCACTAGTACACTTTGCACGAGCAAGATTTTATCAGTGTCATCCCAACCTCTATCTTCTGCTATGCTCTCAAACAAAGAAAAAAAAACGTCTGGATCCTTCTCATTAAATCTAGGCAACAATTTAATCATATGAGCTAAATTCAAGCCTGCCGAACGTCCGTCATTACCAGACAGGGTACCATCAGTAATCTTACCTTCAGCCACCAGCCGCAACCGCTCGACTTCATGAGCTAGTTTCTTCTCTTCTAACTGATACATAAACCGAATTTCTCCAGTTCTAACTGGCGTGCCTGTTCCCTGTCCTTCAACCCATATTCCTCTTTTTGTAATTCCAATTCGCGCTGTACCTTAAATTTATCCAGTTCCAATTGACGATCTAAATCACGGTCTTTAGACTGTTGTTCCAACTCTAATAGCTGCAGCTCCTTACGCTGTTCAAATGTAAGGCCTTCATTGGAACATGAAGTGTCAGAGACAACTTCACCGGAGCTACCAAATGAGGGGCTCGAATGTGCAGCTGGCTCCTCCGTATCTGAAGAGAGAGTCAACACCTGTCGCCGACAAGCCTATCTTTCAGAAAATGTCCTAAGTGCATGCACTTTACTGGTTTTACTTAAGGTTATCTCGATTTGAAAATGCTCTGCCACCTTAAAACATTATCTTTTGAGAGGGAATTTAAAAGTTCTGTAGGGCGGTCAAAAACTCTCAACGCGTCCATTTAATCCCGCAGAACTAAACAAACGAAGCCTACAATAAATCTGACAAAGTTTACCAAGGTGCTATTATGTCTTACACACTCCACAGAATTCCCACATTTAGTGACTGATAACTTCAACAACCATAGCCTACCGTTCACTTGGCGTTGTGCATAACCAGCATTGTCTGCAGAAACAAAACAAACCAGCGATCAGGGCTCCCCACCTAACTCCTCCAACCCCTAAATAAACTATACCTCGTCTTCTGGCTTCCCCGAGGACTGAGATTTTTAATCACAATACGGCTGGGCGACTATCCGGGCTCTAGGCCCCTCAAGGCGACAGACCACTGCTGTGTCCTCAGCCCAGGGTTTAGCACGCCAACCCCCAACATGGTCAAACGGTCTAAAATCTATCGCGGGGTAGGCTACCTGCTCCATCAACACAAACAAAAACCAGCGTCTCCGCCAAACAATGCTGAGATAGCACTTACCAATTTTCAGTTGTTTACAAGATGGCCTGGGCGAATCAAACTAGTTTCCCTCTCTCCATGTATCTAATCGCAACAAAACTAATTACAAAACACTCTTACCAAACAAGTAATATCCACGAGTCTCGGCAATTTAATTTGATCTTCTAGGGTGCACTCAAGCCCAAACGGATTAGCCAATCCAATATGCAAATACACAATTCAACCTGGTTATGTCTTTTGACACCACTTTAGTGGGGCCGTTCACCTGCCCAATACCTGCGCGTTTACCTACTCCGCAAAAAAAAAAAGGTCCCAAAGCTAAACCGGATACCCCAATATGTTAAGACCACCAGGCTCGTTTGTGGTGATTTTAACATATGAGACCACACGTAGATAACCGTTAACAAATGTTTATTAAAGTAATAATGTAGAACAAGCGTAAACTACAGTCAGTGTCCATAAGATGGTGGAAAAAATAAAGGTGTAATGTAAGTCAGGGTACAATGTAAAATGCATTCTCAAAATAAAAGTAAGCGCCAAATTCTCCTGGAGAGAAGGGATTTTCCGAACCCAGCCAGGTAGCCTCTTTATAGCTGGATCCTGATCAGCTGACTAGCAGCTGACTAGCAACACCTGTGCACTGACTCCGCCCTGCAACACATAGAAAGAGAGACAGGCAAACAAACAGAGACCAACAGTATCATAACACACACACACACACACATGAATATTCTTCCTCACTCTACCTCTAGGACACAAACACCTTCACACACACTCATATTCTCACAGCACATACAGTACACTCTGCTGTATACATACATACTATACATACGCATACATGTATAATTCCACACAAACTGTAACTCTCTATGATGTCATGGGCAGATCACAGCAGAAATGTGGTAGACAGAGAGAGAGAGAGAGAGAGAGAGAGGCAGGCAGGCAGGCAGAGATGCCTGAAGCTCAACATAAATAAGACAGGCAGATGGACAGGGAAGAGCAGAGGAGAGTGATGGAGTGAGAGGCTTATGAAAGTGTGTGTGTGTGTGTGTGGGGTGCTGTCAGTCAAAAGTTTACAAGAACTGATAAATTCATTTGTGTATATCAGTGGCTGATTTTGAAAGGAATAGCCACATGCTTTTCTGCCACACACTCTTCTGCCAAGATTACTATAGTGTATCAGTGACATCCCATATGAAATTCTATAAATGATCATGTATAAAAAAGTTCATCATTAGAAAAACCTGATTATGTTTGTGTGATGGAAATCTCTTCTGCTGTTGAAGGAAGCAATACCACTGGCCTTCCATGGACTGCTGGAGTATCTGGAGCTTCTAGAATTTACTGATGGATTTACTTTTACATTTATTCATTTATCAAAGAGAAAGGGGTTTCTACAGAAACATATCCATCTGGTAAGACACTGGTGATGATATCCTCCAAGGTTGTGAGCCAAATCCAACAGAGAACAGCACACTCCAGGCGCAGGTGTAGAAGAACATCAGACTCCAGATTCCTTACAAGTCTGCTTTTGGATAAAAGTAGCAGCCGAAAGAACAA
>NC_063211.1:24013465-24098465 GCF_017589495.1 Alosa alosa | reverse complement strand
CACCTGTCTGCCCTGATAGGACTCATGGGGGGCTTAGATGAGGCTCTTTGTGGCCAAACTCCTGTCCACCACAAAGGACGGAGAAAGCCTCACTCCCAAGCGCGCCGGAAGCACCGGTGCAGGAGGTGCGAACGCACTCCAGGGGATACGTGAGATTTTAACCCTTTGAAGCCGATTGACGCAAAGTGCGTCAAAAAACACACCCTTTCTTCTCTGTTACATTGATCCGCAACTGTTCATAGCAGCAAGAAGCCTTTTATGTGACAGAGCAGAAGTGGGGCTTTCCAACGAGATCACACACTTGTCTGTACGTTAAAGTATGAAAATCATGAAATTAAATCAAATTGCATCATATTTACAGTCTATACTTCTCTGCGTTCACCTGCGCACCCATTACTCTCGTTTGAATTACTCGCGGACCTGTGATCGCATAGATATGCCACGCATGTCAGATGAAAGAGGAGACACAGAGCTATCATTTGATACCAAGTACATCCTTCTGGGTTATAAAACAGACGAAGTGTGTCTGTGTCTGTCAATATCAGGCGCAGTTTATTTTAGCAGATTATTCATTTAGAAGTTGTAGCCTAGACTAAATCACTCTGTGCGTAAAAAGACACTACTTGCAGTCCAATCAGCTTGAATGAAACCACCCACTACACAGCACCTAAAATAATGACAATTTTTGTTAGACTTTTTAAAAAAATTATTATTAGACTATCTTATATCGTAATATCCCACGTGAAAACGTGCGTGAATAGTTGGCCTCTGGAATTTTCAAAATTGTCTCGGGAAACCCAGCCCGAAACCAGCTTTTTTTTCACTTTTCCACTTTCAAACTCGTTCCGGCGCCGCTGCTCACTCGACTTTATTCAGACAGAGGAATAGGTTGGAAAAGAGAGAGAGAGAGAGAGAGAGAGGTGTAAATATGTGTTTCTTATCTTTGCCTTTTCTTGTGGTAGGAATTAACGGGAACGGTTTAGGAAATCATTTTGCGAGAACCTTCAGATAGAGCACCCAGTTTCAGGTAAATTAGAGTAGACGAACGTGAGCAACTTGGGGATTGGAATGACTTGATAGCTTCCTTTGCATAAGAGTAGGAGATCTTTGAAAAAGATTTAAAAATTAAACTTTCATGCAAATGGAAATATCTCGATTTCCGTGTTTCATTTTGATGAGTCATCAATAATAAATGAATTACCTCAGCCATGTTGTCTGTATTGTAATTACGACGTGCATCACTGTACAGCATCATTTCGAATAACAAAGGCAGTGCCCATTTGGCAAATGATGTTCAAAGTGATGGCAGATGTGTGAGGAGCTGAGCTGGACCACACAAAAAAAGTTTTATTTCTCACTAAACCCATTCTGCCATGAGCTCCGAAAACTGTCTAGACAGACAAGGGTACACACATTCAGCTCTGTCTGGCCAGACCAGGCCTTTGCTGCAACAGATCAACACACATACGATTGAGGATGTCATTCTCAATGTCTGCTTGCTGTGGACAGTCCTGGTGAGTCCTGGTGGCATTCCCACATATATGTTCCAGATCCATGCACTGCATTATCCAGGCATTCCCAGTAAGCATAATTGCCATGTATATACACTGAAATATTCACCTCCTTCCAGCACCTGAGTCTCTTTCATTGTGCCCCTCTTACCTTGATGGAGTAGTTATAAAGAGACTCCATACATTCTTTCTCTTGACTGCTGTCTCCAGTAGTTGCCAAGCAACGGGAAGCCTGTTAGCCTGCTGCATCTCCAATCAGTGGCAAGGGAGGCAGAAGAAGAATAACAAGAGTTAACCTTGAGGGACCACAGTGCAGAAAGTAGGGGGGCTACGCCATTATGGCAAAAAGCCTTCCTAAATCAATCTCTTTCCTCCGCTGTGTTCTAAATGAATTCCCTTTCATTAAAACGTCAGAAACAATGGGCAACTGACAAATGTATGTGTGCAGGAGCTCGAGAAATGAGTAGGGAAAGAAAGTAGGGAAAAAATGTAAATACATTTGTGAATTAGTGAACATTAGTTATATACAATAGTGAATAATTTACCTGTTAAAAATGTGTGTGTGTATGATTGGGGGTGGGGTTGTGTGTGTGGGGGGTGTACCCTTCTAGAGTTCCACATGTTTTTTTTACATATACTTACATAATACTGGTTACTAACTACATCTTAACTGATACATATCAACTGAGCTTAACTAATTGCCCTCACAGCTTTTCCCCTCAGTTTATAATCCCCCTAAAAACTCAGAGCACTTAAGCTCTTATTCTTGCTGCATTGCACATCCTTCTACCTGCAGTTTGTAATTTTCATGTCTTTATATAACATATTTCTGTTACATCTTACTAGACCTTTTATGTTCACACCAGCATTAAGGAAAAAAATCCTTGTACTACCTGTAGCCTACTTGGTAAATAGATATTCTGATTCTGAAAGGCTTTTCCAATTTCTTCTTCTGCTTATACGGGCTATTTCTATGTCTCTTTTAATGTCTTACTGGGACTAATTCTTATGTTCACACTTGCACCAAGAAAAACATCCTTTTACTACCTGTATTGGCAAATAAATATTGTGATTCTGATTTCTACCTCTACTGGTGTTTTTGCTCACACTTCATTTTTGCCAGTTTTTTTAAAACCTGTTTATTTTTCCATATATTTTTTGCTTTGGAACCATGAATGAAAAATAATAAATAAAATGATAACACTAAAAACTATAAAGTTTCTTTCACACTGTATTGTGGATATTTTCAAATATTTCCAGTTAGTAGGCTATACTCTATGCGCAATGTGAGAGACCCTGATAGATATGGATTGAAATCCAACATGGAATTACACTTCAGGTGTGATTTTAATCCTCTTCCTTTCCAAGATGGTAAATCCAAAACATTCTCCATTATTCATAAGAGCAGATAAGACTTCTCTAAGCTTAACATTATTACATGACCCCCCTCTACCCACACACAAATAAAAATAAATAAATAAATAAGATGCAGGTCTTCAGAGAATACATTTTGGGGGAATAGAACCACTGTTTTAAAATAATGTTTTAAAATAATTTCTACAGATTTAAAAAAAGAAAACTTCTTTATCAGAGGTTCCTTGCAGAACCCTTCTCTCTAGACCCCAAGACTGGAGACACACGGTAGAACATTAATATTGACCACTCCTGAGTCAGTATATCATGGGTTTTCCCATGCTGCATTACGTGCACGATTTTTTCACGCGGCTAGGCAGCCTGGATTCCATGGACTTCGTTTTCACCTCAACGAAGGAACCAATCACAGAACGGAGGGGGGACAGCAAGACGACGACGACACACAGAAGCGGTTATGAGCTACGTACAGACGCATTTGATAGACATTCGTAGTGCCCAATAAACTCTGGGCATTCGTAAACCACGTTTCAAATACGAGAAAATTAACGCGTAGTTCCCCAGACCCCATCTCAATGAGTCAGTACTGAGATTTCAGTCAATAATCTCATGAGCCATTATACATACGTCTCTGACATAGACTCGACATACCCCACTGATATCGCCTCTGAGTTCATATGCTACCTACAGTTTATGTTATCTAAAGTCAAATGTCAACTAGCCTTACATCAAACCCAGTGTAGCCATAATGTGAGTGTCTCCTGAATTAATATTTTAAATGACCATGTCACATTTCATTCTATCACATTGGTATTTATTCTTTAAGTTATCCTACATCCATCTTATACTCATGTCAGCGTTCGCTTGGATTTCCCTGCTGGTCTAGTGTCCAAGAGGGAATTTATTTTACTAAACAAATAACATCTGTATGATTTTGAGACATTTGTTGTTGACCAAAAGGGATAGTCAGTGGCCGGTTGTAGTCTATAATTCCAGCCAAAATAAAGTCACTCTCAGTTACTCTACATCAGTAATTCTCACAACTTTTCTAAAACTTTGTGTTAGATTCTTGACTTTAATATGAGACTGAACTCATTGACTTGGCTCAACATATGTGGGAATAGAGCTCCTTTTTCTGACTGCTGTGTGATGTTGAGCAACAACTTTGTTAACTGTTAACTGTGTTAAAACTGTTAACTGTGTTAAAAATAACACATAACACATATTGTTTTTCTTTGTTATTGAGGTGCAGTGTCAAAATGTGCTAAGAATATCTAAGCAGAACAATCCATTCATTCTCACCAATTCCTGTTGTTTCCCACATAGCACGTTTCTATAAACCATTTCAATCTCCAGGAGGGTTTCCAGTTGAAACATTCAAAACCAACGCAGATACTTTGGAATGAAAATAAATCAATCTTTAGTGTTTTTTATTTTAAACAAATTGTTTGTTTTTTGTTGTTTTTTGTGCCACCGGAAATGCCATAGGAATGCACATGCTAGTGTATATTGTACTATGTAATAGCTGTAACTGCAACTGTAAAAGCACCTTTTGCAAACGTCTTATTATATGTGCCGAGTGATGTCATTGTGGTCCAAGACATGCATGGACATCTGCCAATAATTCCCTTAAAGTCACTGTGAATTGCTGCCTGTCTTTGTGGTCATTTATTTTGTTATAAAGGGCTTATGTATGTGTTGTGTAGCACTGTACTAAAGTCAAGTGTTAACATTTTTCTCAATTCACATTAAGTGTGTTATAATGCTCTATGTACACTGAGAGGAATGAGTGTTCAAGTTCAAATTTATATAGCACATTACCAGCATACACAGTTAAGTGGTTATTCAATGTGTTTTACTTTGTATGGATAGGACACAAGTTCAATCAATGATGACAAAAAGACATATATAAACAGCACTGCAAAGACAACATTTTTTAAGTAAAAACAAACCAAAACATGTAAAAAGAAAAACAAAATTGAAACAAATATACATACATAGCAGCCAAACAATCATTTGTATAACTCCCTTGCCAAAAGTCAACAGATTAATCAAAGGCAGTGGATAATAATGCAGTTTGATCTTCACTGGGAGCTGGATCCACCGCAGCATGATGGCTAAAGGCCATTTCACCCTGTTTAGATCCAGCTCCAGGAGACCTTCCAGGTTTATATTAATCAAACACATCTGCAATATATTTTGAGCCCAGGCCATTAGGTGTCTTAGACAAAGAGAAGGACTTTACATTCAATTCTAAATCTAACTGGGAGCCAGTGCAAAATATATGTTATAATATGTCAAACTTCTGGCAGCGGCATTTTGAATTAGCTGTACTTGTCTAATGGACTTTTTGGAGAGGCCTGTAAGGACAGCATTGCAATGTAGCAGGATCGGAAGGCATTGATGAATTTATCTCAGTCCTGCTTAGACACAAAGTCTGTTATCTTTGCCATGTTTCTGAGGTGCCGTAAATGCCGATTTAGCTATACTTTTAATGTGATCACTGAAACTAAGATCCCCATCCATGCTTGTGGCTTTTCTGGCATATCTAAATATATTTCAAGTGCTCTTTCTTCTAAAGATATACAGATTAATTTCATTTGATGTCTTTGTAAAGCCTCAAAACCGTGACACGCTCTGCCATTGACTGGTCACAAAATTCAGCAATGCAAGACGCTCGACACAAAGGCAGAGAAAGGCGTTGTGGGCATTTCTGCTTCCTGTATGATTTTGTGAATGTCAAAATAAATCAAATCAGACATTTGTCAGTGGCCAGGGTTGAAAGGATAATGGAAAGAAGTGTGTGTGTGTGTGTGTGTGTGTGTATGTGTGTGTGTTTATGTGTGTGTGTGTGTGTGTGTGTGTGTGTGTTTGTCACATTACTGGCATCCTTAACATCTGCTTCAGTATCTGCCAAATTCTGTCATTTCAAGCGAGTTACAGCTTTGCACCCACTCCACATTGCCCTGTCTTTTTATTTGGAATATTTGGTTGACACATCCAGTAAATGAAATTGATTCTCCAGTGTTCGTAAGGCTGAAACTCTGCTAAGAATAGAGATAGAAAAAAAAACATCAAAAAAGTGACCTTCTTTCTACCCCTAAAGAAGAGAAGAAGAAGAAGACGAAGAAGAGGAAGAGGAGGAAGAAGAAAGCTGCATGCAATGTGTCACTGTTTTGGTGGCACAGAACATGCGAGTGCTGTGCCACACTGACTTTACCCTCCATCCTGAATCAGAGCGGACACAATAGCACAACAAGATTAACGTTTCTTCATTTTTGGAGGGATCCAATTACCTCCATTTAACAACATAAATTATTGCAGATGAATATGAATATATTTAATTAGACTATGATGAATTAGGGCACCAGAGTGAGATGATTTGAATACTAATCTAATTAACATGTAGCTAATAATAACACTCCCAATTTAACAAATAAAAATCACTGGTTGCATCACACATACCAAATAATCTACCTTTTAAGAAAGGGTTTGGCCATATTTATGTACAAGTGCACAGAGTGTTGAGCTGATCCACTGATGTGGACGTTTGCTGTTTGATATGCGTGGATTTCTTAGGTGTTAGATTGCTTTGTAATCTTACCTTCAAGGATCCCTGGATGTAAGCATTTTAGGAAAGATCCACCATTAAGACCATCAGAGAAGTCCATCCACCTTTATTTCCTTGTAATATGTTACTGTATCACCTGATTAAAAAAACCCACAAGCCTTTGCATCATAAAAAATATTCCTCATCTTCACTGATTAACAGCTATGATGCGACATTCATCTACTCATAATTCCCCCCAAAATGCATTTAAACATAAGCTCTAATTATTGGAAGGCCTGCTTGATTGCCACTAGTCTTACAGATGCAGAATCACAGATGCAGACAAAAAAAAAACTCTGTGATAAAAGACTCACTAACTGTTAACTACTCAAATGTCTGCAGCTGAGAAAGCTTTATCAAAATAGCAGGGATCTGAATATTGTCATTTGCCTAACTATTTTAATTAGTGGATATTTGTGAAGCAGCCCCAATTTTCATCATGAAGAATTGTATCTGGTAAACAGCTGATCATTTCATTAGACCCTGTATGATGGCTTTTAATTGCCTTTGTTTATAGAGTGATTTCCTGTCCTCTTACACTGAAATATGGACAGTCCTACAGATTAAACCCCAACCCCTCAAACACAACACACACAACACACACACACACACACACACACACACACACACACACACACACACACTCAATTGTGTAGCTTAATGTTCAGATGGCTGTGACATCCGAGCTGAGATGAGCGTATTGAGGCCAGACCAATTACTCTAGATCAAACAGCCTAGTGCAAATGCATCTAGAGGAGAATCAGGTCATTGGGAGAAAAATATATATTACAAAAAAACATCTGTTCATATCAAACAAAATTGTTTTGTCTAGTAGGCCCACACTGTGTCATGCTTTCTTTTCGGAAGATTTCCTCAGACAAGTTGCAGTTCTGTGTTCCAAGTAAGGGAAGAGAGACAACTGAATGGGATAGCTAGGTTGGTCTGTAGGTAGCTCAGAGACATGTTGCTCTTTGGAGTTTGTTTATATATATTGTTCACATATAAATAAATTCTTAAGGGATCTGAGGCACCATCCTGCCAAACATGAAAATCCCACAAGGGATTCCACACAAGCAACTCCCCAGGGTCTTGTCTGCAACCCAATCCCTGTGCATACTACACTAGGATTCACAGAGAGATTTTAAAATTCAGGACAAGTTTGCAGATTGAAATGTAAAAAATATCGGAAAGTTGAACTTGGATGTTCATCTGGGATGGGCTCCATTGAGATCTACTTTTACATTAATTGATTTGCAGATGTGATTCATGTTTTGGTTGATTTTGATTTGGTGGGTTGCATTGGCTTGTTTTGATTTTTATGCCTATGAACAAACCTGAACAATGATGTAGGACTTAACACAATGGCAAAAGAAGGATTTTATTAATGACACATTTTGTTATATGATGCACAAGCTGCACTTCCAAGGTCTGATGCTGTAACTTGATTCTGTAACTTCTCCTGCTCTGTGAGAAATCCGCCGCTGTCATGGGTCCACCGGGTGCTGAGCTTCCATTCTAACATGGCTGCCTGGACTGGAAGGTTGCTGGGGAACTCTTGACTGCTAGCTACCTTGAGACATTTGTCGCAGGTCCTTTGAGCTGCTTGTTTGTGCCAGACTTGCAACTGACAGATAGTGTTGAATTGCAAAGAGCTTGTCTGTGTCCACTCAACTGGAGGGTCTCAGGCTAATTCCTGTAAGTGGGATGGCTAATCGGCACCTCTGGCACCACTGTCCTATTCAAGCTGTGCAGGGGTCCCTGATTGGTCTCATTAAATGATAAAACCTCTGGACCTCTGAACTGGGAATAGAGCACTTCAAAAGAGCATATTTCACACTTCAGAAGAGACTTTTGCATATGGAAAGAGCAACACAAGACTTGTCGGTAGGGGGTAGGGAAAAAAACAAAGTGGAAAAGAAAGTTGGAGCCATCTAAAACTGGAGAGTGGACCCTGCCGGACACCAGCCTTCCTCTCCAAGGGCCGCAGTCATGTACGAGAGTGTAGCTTGAATAGATGGGATTGAACATTGTGGGGCTGAACGCTCCAACAAACCAATTAAACATGATGTGTTTTCTGTTGGTGAAACAATGCTGTGAATCCCCTGACACCCAATTAGAGAAGAGCTTCACATGCCCTTAAACTTCAAGGGGCAAAAGCGAAAGTTGAAAGAACCACAACTGTTGGCCCTCATGATTTATTTCATTATTTATCACCTTTCGTGTGCATAACCAGATGTCACAGAGTAACAGATGTATTAAAATTGTACGCAAACCACACGCTGTAAAGGACTTTCAACCAAGGCAAATCTGACAGACCTTTTAGAAAATGCATCAATGCATGAAACGGTTCATTGTTTTCCAGTGGGTAACCAACGAGTTCATTCATGCATATGAAATGTGACTGTGAACTATTTTACTCCTACGTGTTCCAGGTAATGGGTTGCCACCAGTTCATTCTGTGTGGCTCTCCTGCCAGTCTCTCCTTATGGTCTCTACTTCACTCCACTCTCTCTAAACCACATGTGCTGCCCTGAGGTACGCCAGCGACTTTCAATGTCTCCTTACCGAACTCTCAGCAAAACAAAAGCTACTTCAGAGTATCCACTTCACCTGGACTAGGATGTGCTTGCTCAGTCAGACTTGCACTCAGTCCTCGCCGGAATATATTACGGATGCCCTCTCATGCTGAGAAAGTAGCATAAAAGGTCACATTTTATTCTATAGCTGTTGGTCTGCAGGGTAGCAACACTATTAGGGATATTGGCCCTTTACACAAATAGACCATTAGAGTTTAGAGGAGAGAATTTAAATATAGGAGAGAGTATACCTATGCATGTGCTGGTACACATTAACAATTTGCAATATGTTTCACACTGAAAGGTGAATGGTTGAGTAACATTATGCATTATTAGTGATTTTCCAACTTACACTGGCAACATTAACTCATTAACAATGAGAGAAAATCATGAATTTAGAGTCAATCTGAAATAGCCATTTTAAAATGGGCGACTTAAGTGTGTGGGGGTATCTGTTATAGCACCCTTATCGCATCTTTTATGTGTTGAAGAGTATCTGTACTACAGTACCGCTTTCCAATCAGATATCACTGATACACTGATGGGACCAAAAAGTGAGTGGACCTTATCATTACAGTCAATGATGAGGGATTCAGTGGCCTAATCTCTTCACAGAGAGAGATCGTCAGGTTACGGATGGAGGATATTGAGGGAGATGAAACAGAATATTCACGTCCAGCAGGAGGAGAAGAACACAGCTCACGACATGCTGACTCCAGCTTTTGATCTGCTCCCCTGCCAGACTTCTTTGACATATACTCCCCCTACACCCCATACCAGGCCATTAATCTCCCACACCCATCGCTGTGTACGAAGCCCATTAGCATGTGTTTCATTTTCCGGATTGGTCTGATCTGTCGCATTGTCACAGTGATCGCTGGCGCTACTTCAAAACAGGCTTCCGTGATAGAAGGCACTGGAAGTCATTCTCTGCCTTTCATTCTTGCTCAGAGACACACGGATAGAGACACACAGATGCCTGCAAACACACACACACACACAGACACACACACACACACACACACACACACACACACACACACACCTTGGATCAGTGGGCTACTGAGCAGCAAGTGTGCAGCCGCTCCCCCTGAAGTCACACTGCTCTGCAGCAGCTGTCAGCGGCCGAAACAAAAGGCTGTAAAACACCACATGCGCTGGCCAGCGGTGATCACAAGCTGACTGTCCTCCCGTCGCCGTGATCCCCCCGTGGTCCCTACACACACACCTCACCCCTCTCCTCTGTCCACCCCCATCCACCCCAACTCCCCCCTAACACCCCCAGCCCGCCACCCCACCCTCACCACCACCCATCTCCGTCTTTGCAGAGACCAGAGGCTGCTGATTCATCAGATTCGCCAGCGACCTGCACATCCAAGCACTTTCTCTCCCCACTAGCCCCCCTCACCCCCACTCCCAATCAATCCATCAAATTTCATTAAGAAGCTCGTCCTCGTCTCCACTGGTTTGCTCAGTACCCAGAGTGCATAGCCCATGAAGGCAAAGAATGAGCCAGGATGTCTGATTAACATATTAATATGACCCCGTTATAGTATTCGTTGGTGAAAAAAGAAGCTAGGCTACATCAGTATCAGCTTATGGGTCCCAAGGTACGACGCTTAGGTAAAATGGGAAAAATAATAACAAGAGACACCGGCGAAAACAAAACAAATCATCAGGAAATAAGAGCTGAAATTAAAGCATTATGTGCGTGCCATTCTAAGCCATTGAATTGCGGTTGAGGCTTATTAGATGGGTGTCGGAGGGAAAACTAGATAATAAAGATAAATGAGACTTTCAATACAAACCCATGAGTGTGCAATATTTGTGAGAAAGCAGCTCTGGGTGTACCTGTATTTGTAGCTTTCCACACTCAACTTTCCTTTTTGTCAAAGGTTTTAGGAAGAATACCATAGGTATTGATGAATGACAACAGTTTGCACTTAGACAGTTTGCATCAGACATGACATTGCATGATACTGTTCCCAGTGCCCTCCAGCAGTTCTCCTATAATAGGTTATAGCAGTGTCTGTTGGTTAGAAAAAAACTCATATAAATGACTGAATCTTCTCATTATTTTAAACACAGTGCTAACAATAATGTTGCAATTTCAGATGGCTTGGCATTGTTGTGTTATGTGAAATAATTAAGCTGTTCTCTCTGTGTGCTGTAACTGTAATAAGCTTGGCCAATGTTTTGTTACTTAGTATTTATTTCAAATATTTGCAATATGATTTTTTGTGACACTTTAAAATACGTTTATTTAGTGTAACATTATTAAGATTCAGCACTATGTGCTCTTCATACAAATGCATATTGTGACAATTCACTAAATTCATGCTATCAATTAATTAAGTTAATACAGTAACGACAGTTTTGTGATATACGTAAGTATCAAATGTATCAATGCATAATGGCCATGGTGTTACAGTATGACCATTTATAGATTGAATTTGTCAGAATGCATCCTTTAAGGGAATTAGCCAATTCTAAGATGGTGTGGTGGAAAGATTTCCCAACTTTGACTGAAATGGCACAGATTGAACCCTATTTAGGAAATGAGTGGGATTTCTGAAAACTAAATATGTGCTCAGTAACGTATAACATGCGTTATACTGTGTATTAAATCGAGTGTAATTATTGTTAGGTGAGGCATTATAGAAACTTCCAAATGGTCCAAATGTATTACAAATTGACAAGTCTAATGATACTCTGACCCTAAATACAGTGGGTCAAGAACACTAGCATCTTACAGTGTTCATTTTAGGACATCCTCAGACTCAGAAAAACATCGGTCATCTTCAGACAAAACTGCCTCAGCGTCAGAAAAACATCTGTCATCTTCAGACAAAACTGCATCAGCGTCAGAAAAACCTCTGTCATCTTCAGACAAAACTGCATCAGCGTCAGAAAAACCTCTGTCATCTTCAGACAAAACTGCCTCAGCGTCAGAAAAACTTCTGTCATCTTCAGACAAAACTGCCTCAGCGTAAGAAAAACCTGTCATCCTCAGATAAAACTGCTTCAAACCAAACTGCCTCAGAAAAACATCTCTAAGGAGTCAGGTCTCAGAAAAAAAGCTGTCAGAAAAAGTGGAGTCAGGTCTCAGAAAAAACACTGTCAGAAAAAGTGGAGTCAGGTCTCAGAAAATCAGGTCTCAGAAAAAACGCTGTCAGAAAAAGTGGAGTCAGGTCTCAGAAAATCAGGTCTCAGAAAAGTATTAAGTATTAAATAAAGACAAATGTGCTATGCCATGATGTAATACCATATAATACCATTATAAAACATTAGCAGTTGTCATTGTCATTGCACAACAATAATAGACAGACATAAAGATAGACAGGTACTTGAAATGTAATCCCCAGGGGACAATAACTGCAGCGTTGTTGAATTCATTTGATATGAGATGTTATCTTAACTTATTTAGAGAAATGTGCCTTGTTGTTGGTACCTGCTATTTCATGTATTATCATAATGGTATTATATGGTATTACATCATGACATAGCACATTTGTCTTTATGGGGGTTTGGGAATAATGATGTGATGATAATGATGCAGGTTTCTTACTGGTAGGCAGTGTACAACTGGGAAACGGTTAGCAAAAGTAAGAAATAATGGTCCAGGTGTCGTTCTGGACTTTCGTGGTGGAAAAATGTTTAACCCACTTTTCCCTAGCTCATTGAATGTACCGTAATCCTACGAAAAACAAATTATTTTTTCTGTATGTTGTACGCAGCTTACTCCGGTATGTGCCTTACAGCAGCTGCTAATGTTACTAGCGAAGTGAGGTTAGCTAAGTTACATCCATGGATTTCCTACAATGTGTATACCATTGGATCACTTTCTACCTTTACTTATAATTTCTACATCTAACCAAGCACCAAATATAACATGCCAGTGACCAGGCTTGGAATTTCACCATTCTGGGGGCAAGGCCACTTGGCCTTCAGTTGGGCATATTTGGTGGGGGCACAAAGGCCACATGGGCACCAATGCCAAAGTTAACTATACAATAGTAGGCTATAAAAATGATCAAAGTTGTATTTAGCCTATTCACTGCAGTAGACCTGCATCATTGTATGAAACATTACAAAAACATGAAACATGACATATTACATATAACTGTAAATCATCTGATCATCTAATAAAAACAGATATATAAGCTATATATAACATTTATTTTATATTTGGCCTGCTATGAAATCATGTATTGAACAATTTAAATTTAAGCACAGCTCATCTTTAAGAAACTCTAATAGCCTAGATGCATGCTTAGCATTTTGTGATCAGGCTACTTTCACAAACTCTTAGTCAGCTGTCCTCTGATTTACCAATATCTAGGCGATATTTGTAACATTTATTTTGTATTTGGCCCGTTATGAAATCATATATGATGGAACAATTTAAACACATTGTAAAACTTAAAGCCCAAATTTGGAGACATCAATGCATTCAAAACTGGATTACTCTGGAACGGCTAACTGTACAGGGGACTGCTTTACACCTTTATGTTCGGTAAGGTCTGCTGTTTATTCTGATATGTGGTTTGTCATGTGTTAAAGAAGGGTTCGTAAAGTATTCCACCGAGATGAATGGGTAGGAGATCATGGACATAAAACCTTCAGTAGAATGTATGATTAAATTGAATTATATTATTTACTTTTCTTGAACCGTTCAACACAGCAATTATCGGCTAACATCGTTTAAAAGCTGAGAAAAAGCTCTTTCATGTGACATCACTTGTGATGTCTGTGTGATGAATAGGCTACCATGCGAGTAGTTCAACTGAGAAGAATGGGTGAATTTGGACGCACTTTCTTGCGATGTCACTTTCTCCACTGCGTAAAAGACTAAAATAATTTGCGCTGTGAATGCTAAGATTATTTTGACAGGCCGCGGGCTAAATAAAAATCGCTATTAGTAGGACACAAAGCAGAATATTGAAAGAAGGGGGCACCAAGGCCACCGTGGCCTGTAAACCTATGATTTTCAAAGGGGCTTCACGGCCAACGCAAGAGGCTACCCACGGCCGCCGTGGGCCGCCGTGGAAATTCCTACCCTGCCAGTGACAGAATAGCATTATTAAGCATAATATTAAACTCACCGTTCTGTATCCGTCTTCTTCTTCTGTCCCCACAATAACTTTTCATTTGAGACTTTTTTTCGTCTGACTCTGTTTTTTCTGAGACTTGACTCCACTTTTTTTCTGAGACCTGACTCCACTTTTTTTTTTCTGAGGCAGTTTGGTTTGAAGAGTTTTAAGACTCAGTTTTATCTGAGGGATGACAGAAGTTTTTCTGAAGCTGAGGCAGTTTTGTCTGAAAATGACAGATGTTTTTCTGAGTCTGACACCTGAGTCTGGTTTTTCTGACGCTGATGCAGTTTTGTCTGAAGATGACAGAGGCAGTTTTTCTGAAGATGACAGAGGTTTTTCTGACGCTGAGGCTGTTTTGTCTGAAGATGACCGATGTTTTTCTGAGTCTGACACCTGAGTCTTAGGATGTCCTAAAATGAACACCGTAGCATCTACTGCCACATGACCCGCAGCTTCCTTACAGACACCTGGTGGTGACAGAGCTAAGATGCCCTAACAGGCGATTAGTTAGGTGGTCCTTTTCATTATGCTGTCAACAGTGACTCAGGCAAGTTCATCCTCCCTGGCCCATTATGGCAATGAGTCAGGCTTGAAGGACAGTGTAAATTGCCATTCTGGAAATATTGAGTAATCAGCCGTGGCCTCAGTGCCGTGGCGCAATATCACACACCAGAGCAGAGGTTAAGGCATCGCCACTATTTGAAATAATACATGCGGCCCATGTGTCAGGGCAAAGACACCCAGGCTAATGTACGACGCCATTGTACAAGTGATTTGGTTGATAACTTGTTTGTTCAGTGGCACTTTCGCCGTACAGGTCATAATGTATCATTGTTGTGAATGGAAACCTTGCCTGAGGGTGTTTCTCCATAACCGTCTTTATGAGTCAGTTATGGAGCTTGGAGATGCTTGTTGTTTTCAGAGGAAAGATGCCTGTAGAACCGCTAGCTCTATCAAAAGCCTTGATTTTTTTTATCAACAATGTTACAATCTTGAATATATGGGTCACATATGATGCAGTTATATTGTTATATTTAACCCCCCCTGGAGTTGCACATTACTTGATTTTGTGTTATACTGAGGAGAGATACACACAGAGTGAAGATAGACAAACAGGAAAGAAAACAACAGGGGGAAAACAAAACAAAATACACTGTCCTTATAAAGCTTGGGTTGTGGTCTTGCTAATAGCCGCCTAAATGCTGAATTATGATAACGTGACCTTCTTCTGAGTCTGTGTAGCTAGCAGCAAACAACCAGAACAGCCTGCTGTTCACTAGCAAGATGTTCTGATGACTCAGCTGTTGTCAGATGCATATTCATAGCCCTGGCATTATTCATTAAAATACATACACATACAGTATGGGTCACATACAAAGGCGAAGATAAACTGTATTTTACTTATATACAGTACATACATCATAAGTATGTACATATATATCATAAGTATGTACATATACATCATAAGTATGTACAATGCAATGGGATTTTTTCCCCACCGTGCTAAACCTTGATACTGATTTGAAGACTTGACTCTCATCACTCTTGCAACATGACACAATACGATCAAGACCCAAACTTCTTGGTTTGTGTGTGCAGGGGTGTTTCTAGGCATAGGCAACCTAGGTTGTCGATTCTTATGTTTTCATTTGTTTGATAGCCCAGGTTTTTGGTATTCCATAAATCTTCAGTGCTAAATTAAAAACTGTGATTTCCTTTCCTGTTTGTGTGTGTATGTGTGTGTGTGGGGGGATGGGGCATACTGTAGATGCCTTACTGTAGTTCTATAGCATTTAAGGGAAGAAGGGAATGTGCTGTTTATTAGTAAAGGGAGAACTGTGCTCAGCAGAACAATAGCCTCTTGACTTAAAGGGCACATGTTTAATCACCACCATCTGTTAAAGCTGTAAAATAGCAAATCAAAACGTATTGTGTAATAATGTGCAAGACCCTATTTCTGCTACTCTCAGGCCTAACTATGTTCTAATAATAGAATAAATTCCAACTCTTGGGAATATCCAAACCTCCCATCTATCAAATATGTCAAAATGGGCTAAGTGCATGATACAGGAAATTATTATTTAATTCACTTTCCATTAGGTCATATTCATTGTTACACAAGATTGCATATCAGATAGGTCCAACTTTTGATTTGGTGAAAACTTTGTTTTAATTAACCTGACCCTAGCCAGATGAATTTCGTTCCGCTTAGCTCCGCCTAGCTTTACTCACATCCATCTGGGACCTCTTCCATTGAGAGTGATTTCTGCAACCGATTTTATGGTACAGCCAATCAGGACGCAGGGCGGGAGTTTCATAGATGTGACATAGCGTAAAAGCGGCTGTGAGACTGTTATTAGCGTCACAGGTTGGCTTCGGTGTGAGTGGTTGAAGTAGCACGTCAATAGATGACGGACAAGTGGCTTATTCAATCATATGCAAACATTTTTTGATTAGGCCCAGCCTTCTGAAGCAACACTTCAATGGATCGGTTCCAGATGGATGAGTGGAGCTAGGCGGAGCAAAATTCATCTGGCTAGGGTCAGGTTATGTTTTAATGCCATTTTAATCTAGAATCATATCTAGAATCATTTTCCTCAATATTGCTTATCCAATGGTGACATTATTTCTTTGTTGATACAAGGATACAAGGATACAAGGATACAAGGAAGTTTATTGTCACATGCATATAGTTACTGGAAGTAAGAAATGCAGTGAAATTATGTCTGGTGTCAGCCTATTTGTGCATTAATGGGGGGGGGGGGGTAAAAAGTGCAGTAGAAGAGGGGTTTAGTAGATTAAGTGGCAAGGGCTGCATAAAAAAAGGTGGGGAGGATTGGGATTGGGTGGGGGCACCAACAAGGAGCACCCAAGAGCAACAGGGGCAAGGAAAAACTCCCTTACCAAGGAAGAAACCTTGGGCAGATCCACGGCTCAAGGGGCCAACCCAACTGCCAGGGTCTTGGTGTGTGTGTTGGGGATGACAGGAGATGGGATAGTGTGCTGTGTATGTGGGGAGAGGGCAGTGTGCAATATGTGTGTTGGAGAAGCTTCCTCATGAGACAATGTGCTGTGTATTGGGGGCAGTGTGCTGTAAGTATGTTGGGGATGTGTGTTGGAGAAGCTTCCTGATGAAATAATGTGCTGTGTATGTAGGGGGCAGGGACCACCATTGCAAGCAGAGTACTGTATGTAATGTATGTGAGTGATGACAGTGAAGATGTGTGTGTGGGCGGGAGGGGAGTGGAGCAGTGACTGTGTGTGTGTGTAGTGTGTAGTGTGTAGGTGGGTAGGTGGGGGCAGTGTGCTGTAAGTATGTAGAGGATGTGTGTTGGAGAAGATCCTGAAGACAATGTGCTGTGTATGTGGGGGGGGCAGTGTGCAGCAAGTATGTAGAGGAGGCTTACTGTAGCAAGCAGTGTGCTGTATGTATGTGAAGTGATGACAGTGATGATGTAAGTGTGTGTGTTGGGGGGGGGGTCAGGGACTTACTATTGCAAGCAGAGTACTGTATGTAATGTATGTGAGTGATGACAGTGAAGATGTGTGTGTGGGCGGGAGTGGAGCAGTGACTGTGTGTGTATGTGTGTAGTGTGTGTGTGTGGGTAGGTGGGGGCAGTGTGCTGTAAGTATGTAGAGGACACCGTGAGATAATTGCAAGCAATCAAAATACAACACTAATTTGGGAGACATTCTTGAATCAAAGTTTTTACCCAATTCTGTTATAATTATTTTAGATAAATGATTATTAAAGATTTACCAAAACCATAAAAAGCATTTAAATACTGAGATTTGCATTAATGATGTAGAGTTATATGATATTCTAATTCATATCAAATCCAAATTCATAATTGCAGACATAATGTGCTTTTGGCAGAGCAATTAATAGTCCTAGTCTTTGGTGCTACAACATATAGTAGGATACCCTTAACATCCACAGCTGTTGGCCTCTGGTGTGTTATATAGTAGGATACCCTTAACATCCACAGCTGTTGGCCTCTGGTGTGTTATATAGTAGGATACCCTAGTAGGATACCCTTAACATCCACAGCTGTTGGCCTCTGGTGTGTTATATAGTATGATACCCTTAACATCCACAGCTGTTGGCCTCTGGTGTGTTATTGTAATCATGACTCGCTGGCAAATACGATTTGCCCACAGGTGAAGTGTCCAAAACGTCTAAACCACATTGCCTGCACAACCCAGGCCTCAAAATAATTGCTGCTTGTTACAGAGAGCTGAGTGGAGATAAAAAAGAGAGTGAGAGAGAGGAAGGAATAGACAGAGAGAAGTGCCTCCAAAAAAGGCCTCATGGCTTGTGAGTATTGAGCAAGCCACTTGGAATGGCACTGGCCTCAGGGCGGGACAGACATCTGAAGACATTATCGTCTGCAGGGGTGAAGAAGCCTTGTCCCGTCCTCGCCAAGAGAGGAAGAGCAAGTCACATCCCACACAGAGGCTTCCTCCCTCAACCCTACCCCCACCCCAATTCCACCCCACGCCTCTGTCACCACCCGGCTCCCCCAAGGGAGGCCAGAGTTCTAGGACACAGCAGACTTTCGGTAATGACCGGGACTACAGTGGCCTTAGTAAGGCCAACGCCACAGGACCCTCTCTAAACTGCGCCATGGACGGGTTTGAGCCTGACAGGATGTGGCAAAGCAGAAAATTGGAGGTCATCAATAATGCAGGAAGGACATGTGCGGTCGGTGAAGGGTCAGCGTCTCCAAAACGCGCGTGGTGTGTCATTGACCGGACTGAGCTGGCGGGTGGCCTTCACTAGCTTGTCTTTTCTGTTTGTTGTGAGCTCAGAACTGATATTGTTTAGGTAAAAATGTTTTTATTGTTTCATTGATAAAGTAACTGATCAACAATTCCAAAAATGTGCTATGGGATCATTAGAACATAATAAATCAGTTAATTGTTTGTAAGTGATGCAATCATATGAGTTTTTCTCTCAGGTTATTTAAGTGAATTATATTATTACAATACAGTACAAAGTATCAGTAGTGAAAAGAATTGCAAAATATTGTCTCTTGGTCAACATTATATTGTAAGATGTAAAAGAAAGGGTTGCATAGTAGACTGACAAATCTGACAGTCCTTCAGGAGTTAGTTTGGTTGAATTATTTTTTTAAAGATCATACATGCACTGTGTATTCATTACCTTATCCATATTAATCCTTACTGTTAATCCATATTAATCCATCTCTTACTGCATATTGGATGCTATACTTTGATATTTCGAATTTCGCTGTAATGGAGGCCTCTCTAAATTAATATGTCAAGTCAGAGACAAGTACAGAATTTGAGATGGTTAGAGTGGATCAAAGCACGGTGAGTTGACTTTCTCATATCAAGTACAGCATCTGTGGCATTGAAAGTGAATCACTGTTGAAGTGATGCCGTTTTTTAATGAAGTAATCCAGTCAATTGTCATGGGGTGTGTTGTCTATGTGAAGTTAAGTCTCTGGAATAATTGAGCACATTAAACGGTGAAATGTCATGTCATTAATTTTCATTTCAGGAACACAGGGCATTTATGATGTTGCTGCACTTTATAAATTTAGGATAATGTGCTCTCTAAAACTACAGCATAAAGGTGGGATGAATATATATTAGGTCACCATACCAGGAACCTGTAAGGGGTCTTTTGTAAGAACTACTGTAGGAGTCTCTTTTGTACCAGTAATCTGCCTTATGGATAACAAGTTCATGTAAATGGAAATATATAAGCATTGACTCTGTAAATCTGGGGAATTATGAAGACACAATAATAAGACAATTTCAAATATTTATTTCTGGTCATACAATGGCATGAGTGTGTGCATGTGTTTTTTTTCCCTCTGAAACGTCTTGATTTCACAGTCATCTTTCCAACTGGAGTTGTATTCTCTTTCTAAGCCAGGCTTAATCCAGCCATGTTGGGCACACAGCCTGGCACAGGAAGCAGAGACGCTCGTGCACCCAACTAATATTTACAGGGTAATTAATGCTCTTTGTTTCTTGCCAAGCCACAACTAGGAAGCGGATGAAAGGCTGAGACAAAAGGGCTTGCTTCACCCTTAAGAAACACGCATGCCAGGGCCCCACCGAATCTCCAACAACCTCCATTACAGTAATTAGGCCTGCTGTCCAAGGCTCAAATCACCAGGAAGGAGTGCTGCTGCTGAAGCTACTGCGGTGAGTCAACAGACGCAAAGAGGAGGGGGGAAAACAAGAAAGAAAGAGGGAAATGGAAGAATGAAAGCTGGATTCGCTTTCTCTCTCTCTCTTCTCTCTCTATCCCTTCTTCTCTTTTTCTTTTTTTCTTTTCCTGCCATGCGTTGCTTGGGAAGCAGAGGAAACTGTGCAGTGAGGAGTTCAATTGTGCCCTGAGGAGTGATTGTGTGTTTGTCGTGATTAATGGTCAGAACCGCAACAGTAGGGTTTTCAACTCAGGCGATAAACAGAAAAAAAAAGAAAAGGGTGAAAGAGAAGGCAATCAAATACGTCTCTCATTCCTGAACAGCTCACCATAACAGAGGCGAAGGGACCTAGCAAAGTTGCGAGGTTGATAGAGTGCCCAGACAAAACAAACAAAAATGTACTGTAGATATACAGTGCATTCACATCCGTATACAGTGCCCATGGGAAATTGAAATGTGCCACAACACAAAGATGGAGAGAAGCAGCAGCCCGCATTGCAGGAATGAAACCATGGATACATATTTGTAGTCTGATTAATTTCAGCTAATCAAAAAGACAAGCTCTTATCATCTGTGATTTCTCCTCAGGAGGAGAGGAGCAGAAAGCATTAGTGTACATAAATGGCTCACTGGTGTCCACTCATCAAAAACATATTTAGCTTATCTTTGGTGTGTGTGAGAGTATGTGTGTGTGTGTGTGTGTGTGTGTTTGTGTGTGTGTGTGTGTGTGTGTTTGTGTTCTATTTATATCTATGTGTGTAGGTGTGTGTACTGTATGTGTGTCTGCTCTTTATTGGGCCCTTGATACCCTGTGAATTGCCCCCGAGGGCTCTTGTTTACACGCAGCCAGAAGGCCACCCGTCTGAGCTGGCCATTGCACGGCAGCCCCGGCCCTGTCCTGCCCCCAGAACCCCCCAACTGCGCTCGGTGCTCTCCCCCTGCTGAGTGTTTTGCCACTTCCTGCCACATAATTGGACAAAGCTGCTACATGCAATTAAAAGGCAGAGTCACAGTGGCATCGCGGCGGGTCACCACTCGCCTCTGTGCCTTTCTCACGCAGTTAAATCTGGTCAAATGTTTGCTGGTTTGTTGGAAAAGCTGTCGTATTCTGTAAGTCACATGGGGGGTCTTGTGCTGTTGCCAGAGAGGGATCTGATAATCTAGCAAACGTTGGACCACCTGCCAAAAAGCTTTTGTGGTGGCATGTGCGGCCTGAACCTTCCTGAAGTCTGTTAAAAACACAAATGGAATTTAAAAATCAGAAAGAAGGGTGGATGTCCATACATAGGAAAGCATAATTCGAAAATAAGGCCTCACCTGATTTTCCTAAAGGAGAAAGCAGTTAAAATGAGAATAGACTGAGAGGCTTTTTTTTCTCATCTCATAGCCAAAGTCCAATGTCCAAAGTTCAAGTGAAGATCTCAAGGTACTATTTTCTTCTTCTCAATCTATTCTTATCTCACATTATTTCTCCTAAGGGATTTCTCCTAGGAGAAGTTGAGATCTCAATAAGAGCTGTGAGACCAAGAAAATACATTTTCAAGTATTTTTTTCAGTAATTTTCTTTTGGGTGAGCATCAGTAATGGTGTGACATTTCCAGAAGGCCTACATATTGGCTAGGGATATATATATATATATATATATATATATCTTTTACTTGAAAAAGCTTTCATGTCAAGCTCATCCCCGATGGAGCAAGAGAAAGGAAGTGTGAGTAAAGCCAAGCTATCAGTCCGGATTGGCTAGGGTTAGCTTAGTCCCCCATTCAGGAGAATTACTGATCACATCCAGTGCATCCATCACCCAAGCCTGCAGCCAGGCTGCACCATGGATCCAGCTCAGAGAAAAACATGATTACAGGTTCTCCCAGGCTGAGCCTGGACTCACCGATGATGTGTCTATCATGCTGACTTGTCAGAGACTCACAGCCAGCCAAAATGGTCAGTGGGACCACCACTGCAGAGAGGAAGGAGAATGTATATGTATGTGTGTGTATATATATATATATATATATATATATATATATATATATATATATATATATATATATATATATATATATATATATATATTTATATGCATGACAAAATGGAGTATGGACTACTCAAACTCAGACTACTCAAAGGTGATCCATTAATTAAGTAGTCACTGATATGGATATTAGATACTTAGATTACATAGTTAATTGAGCATTTGTAATGCATTTATAAATGATCTTTTTATTTAATAGGATGAAGTAAGGATCTGACCTAGTGGAGGGAGTGCTTTCATTAAATACATTAATTCAGAGATAGTTGGAATGGAATGACTAATGAGAATTTGATTCTGCCAAAGGCCTCTTGATGTGACAGGTCCACTAAAATGGACTGAATCACATATCCATCAGCACGGTTCACGTTTCTGAATTATTACAGACAGCAAAGGTTCATTCAGTTCAGAGCTTGTGGTGGCATCATACAAAACCTCTAATCATCATGATCTGCCTCATAATCACAGTCATCATGATCACAATCATCATCATCGTCATCATTATCATCTTCTTACCCTTAATCACCACCAACATCGTCTTTGTTGTATATATACTTTATACTTTATACCACACTTTATATACTATGCACTATGTACTACATAACACTATGTACTACATACTATGTGTGTGTGTGTGTGTGTGTGTGTGTGTTTGTGATGTGGGTGTGTATGTGATGTCAGTCATACCCATGAAGAAACACAACTGAAGAGTTTCTATTTCAATTAAAAAGTCTGCAATGATTTAATTTAATTATTTTAAGTAAAGGCACTCTTTGAGATCTTAGATGTGTAAGCAGCCATGTAATGTCATTTTATTCAGATGCACTGTAAGCTGTAAAATTATGAGTGCAATTGTGACACATTTAATAGGATTTCACCCAGAGAAAGTTTATTTTTGCAATGCTAGGTGGGTGTTCTATTGTGCCATGAAACCTAATCCCTTCTGTGTTTTTTTCCCTTCTTTTGTTCTGCAAATTATATACCTCACAAGCTGCGGCCAGAAGTTTACATGGAAAGCTTTACTTTATTTTTTCAATTAAAAGTTTATGCTACGTTGCAGCTAAGATAATGCAGACCTACTGACTATTTTCCGCTTATATGTTGATTACTAACCGTCAGTAAAATAAACGCAAAGGAAGAGATAAAGAAAGTCAGGGTAAAACTTTTGTGGTCCAATAACTAAACCTAGAAAACAAAAAACTTCTGCACACTTCGTACGGACAGGTGGTTCAATAGCTGAAATGACAAATGCAAGAAAGTAGTATAAAAACTTTATTCAGACTAGTTGTGTTTCCCTTGGTTCTTATGTGTAAAGAATATGCCAAAACATTTTTCTACTTTTTCACCATCATGCTGAGTCATTTCCCTTTTTTTGTCTGATTCCCTTAATCGGAAAATTGCACTCAAAACAGGATTGTGGCAAATTATTGAAGCAATGCAAACTGTGATCAAAACAACCCTTTGAACAGATGTGATGATTGGTGATCCAGATCTGGCATGGAGAGATTGCATCACTTCAAATACTAATGGATATCAGAAGAAAGTCTTGACTCTACTAAAAAAGTGCTAAACCAGTGAGATGGCTGCAAAGTTGCCATGGTGCACCACAGAGACACCTAACAATGATTATCCCTGTAGATCACACAACCATAATTTCCCTCTCACACACACACTCACACGCACCTTCAACAAAGTGGCAAAGTCATTCCATTCATAGTCTTCAACACCGGATATCGTTACAATTAACGTAAACACCCCCTATGTTTTTCCATCATATTTCTCCAAAGGCCACGTTGTCATAATGTAACCATGTCATGCTGTTTTTTTCTTTCCGCTAGTGACACAATGGAATGTTAAATGTTTCTGTGTCATCTATTGCTTGATAACTCTGACTCTAATGCATGCTACCAGCCCATTGCTCATTAGTGCACACACGTGCAACTGAGGTTCTCACGGGATTTGCACACACAATATGTGAACATGGCACAGAAAATTCAGGTCAGGTTTGGTGCTTGATTGCTAATCAGAACATGCTTTCCAGAATATTGAGATACTCTGAATCTATCTAATGCAGATGAACTGATGGTTTAAACAATGCTAATATGGGTGCAGTTAGGTGAGATACCAACAACATGAAATTCAGTAGATAATATGTGTTGGTAGATGTTGAGTTTGTTATCACATTTCAGGTGGCAAATATATTATTTAAAATAAGTCTTCATCAATGGGTTCATATAGATGAAGACATCAGAGCCACCATTACCATCACCATTTGGGTGTTTTTTTAAAAAAAGTAAAATTGATGAATAAATAAAAAGAGGGATTTAAACCAGATCTTAATGTCAATTTCTGGCAGTTGGTGTGACAGCAAAAATAAATATTAAAAGGTAATGAGCTCCAGGATCAAAGTGAAAACAAGGCTCGTCAAGCTTTAGAAAAACTGTTCTGAAAGGCTGAGCATTTAAGATTCATGAATAAGTGGTTCCAAGACATTTCCTTCTCCTCTGACCAGGTGAGTGTACCTTTGCTTGGCACCACCACCTTTAGTGCTGTCATTTTGCAGTTTAGTAACCCAAGACCCAACTAATAACATGACAGAAGTAATTGCTCTCTTTTATTTAGCAAACTACTCTAGTCTAGTATGTTATCACAGAAGAACCTGACTCCAAGTTCCCTGGCAGGTCTTCCCCACTCACCTCAACAGACACTGTTGGCTTGGTCATCCATTTCTGCTTGCCTGAAATTGTTTAAGCCAAATCTAATGCATTCACATTTTGGGCTAAATAACCCAATTTCACAGTCTGCTGAGCAGACAGAGTGGAATGAGTTACTCGCACAGTGCTGAACTGACGATGGGCAAAAGTTCAGCATCTCCATATGCAGATCATGGTAAAAGCAATCTGTGTTTTTTATAGCGTACATAAGTTTCAGTAGTTGCTCTTTTTGGAAATTAATTAAACGAGGCCCCTTCGCCTTATCAACATTATTTATACATTCACCTTGTCTTTGTAGAATATACAAGGACCGATTTTTGGGCCCAGTAATTTCGCAGCTACCATATAAGCACATTACGCTCCACTACACTACAATGCATCTTTCTTGAGATGGATGATGTGCATGAATTGAAAACGATAAATAGTTGAATAGTTGATGCACACCTAGCACTTCAAGCATCATAAAAGTTTACATTTGAATAGTCCCGTGTGATGCTCACTGCTCTGGCTTTATTAGAGTTAGATTGTATGTGCACAGAATCATTGTTCATGCTCAGGCAGCGAGATTGCATTAGAGGTTTTTTAAGTATCCTTCACTTAAAATCAGAGCACAGTTGTAATTTGGAAGGATAATCCTCGCAGATGTGAAGTGAAGTGTGGGGGGGTTGATCTTTACGAGTAATTAATTCCATCACATACATCCCTTTGGGAGTTTCCAAATGCCATTAAAATGACAATAAATGGTCAGCTTTAATATAAAATGCAGTAAATGTTGTTCATGCCTATTGTGAAGACTCCTCTTATTCAAAAAAATCTTTCCTAGTTAATAATTGCCTATTTTTTGTTACGCCCAAATACACTTTTTCTTTGGTAATGTATTTTGGAAATACTATTATGAGATACACAGTACTCCTTTTAGCAAGTATCTGCTTATTTTCTCTTCTTGTCACACAAGCATGCCATTAATGCAGATAAATACATTAGCGGATGATGCTCAAGTGAAGAGGTCTTCACCTGGGTCATGGATAATACAATGAAGGGATTTTATCTGACATGGAGCCATCCAGTCTTGCTGAGTGCCCGGACCAGCTGAGTGAGAATTGATTACTACTGCTCTGTTTGCAGGAAATCCAATCTTGATATTGGCTGACAGTTGTACGTGTAGGCATTGAGGTATTAGTGGGAATGAGAGGAACAGAGAAGGGAAGGAGGGAAAGAAAGAGGGATGTGGGAGAGAGAGAGAGAGAGAGAGAGAGAGAGAGAGAGAGAGCGTTGACTACAGTGTCCTGTATTTTTCATTTTCCTCACAATGAGTACTCCAGGAAATGGTAATGGGGAGCAATGCAGTCTGTCATTTTGATAGCAAGTCAGCTCTCTGAGAGAGAGAGAGAGAGAGAGAGAGTATGTGTATGTGAGAGGGTGAGAGTGACTGTGTGAGTGAGTGAGTGAGTGAGTGAGTGAATGAGTGAGTGTGTGGGTGGTGCGTAGGGACTGGATTGTAGGGGGTTGAATGGTTGAGGGGTCTTTTAGAGGCTTGGCACCTGGCCAGGACCTAAGGCCCTAATCTCTGAGAGAGACACATCCATCACTCAGGCTGCCCACTTTACATTTGGAATGAACTCTACAAAGGAGGTCAACGCGTGTCACCGTGCTTAATATTTCATGGGATGTGCGGACGAGGGACATGCATCACTTGCCTGTTCAACAGCATGGCCCATATCTCTGCAAATTATCATGCGTGGTGAAAGACCCTGGAAAGAATGAGTGGAGGACATCCAATTTATATAGAGACATGATGTACCAAAATTGACCTTCAGCTAATTCATGAGCACAGAACATGGGATATGCAGTACAATGGCCCACAGCAATCAGGGATGTTATGGTTTGTTGAGATTAGGAATGGTTTGAATAATTAGAGAAACCTGACAATGTGTTTATTAAGGTGTTCAATGGATACAATGACTATCTGCCATAATGTTAGGGATGCTTGTGACATTGGGGTCATCTGATGATTCAAAGGTAAGAAAAGCACAAACACATAGCTGAACTATACCATTCTTACCTTATTCTACACTTCACTGTGCTATCCTGCCTTAGGAGATAACTCCTTCTGAGATGTCCCATTGCACAAAAATATTGGGTAGGATGGAGGCATAGAACCCCACAATACAAAAGGGAGTTTTGTTCACCAAATCCAATATTTCCATGGAATGGAACCGTTATGGGACACTTTTAGGACCATTATCATATCCCCTTGTAATCATATTTAGCCGACAGAGCCCACGGAGGTAATGTTTTGTTCAGTTTATAAAACCAATCTTTATCTCAGGCATGGACCTGGAAAACATTTACAGCTTGCTAGTTCCCCAGATAACAAGCTATTTAGCCACATAATTCATAGCATTTACACCACTTGGCAAAATTACAGAATGAATTTATTTTGTTAACACACTCACTGCAGTAGCCACCACTGATAGCCAGCTGTGTTTGCTGTGATTAATACAGATACCAGTCAAGGTTTTCAGAATATTGATATACAATTTAGGCAAAACTTATTTTTTTTGTTTACTGGATATACTTCATTGATGCCCCTTTTTACAGAATATTGAGTATTTCCCAGGGTGGGGTATATATGTTTTTCACTGCACCACACTGTACGGATGATTTCAATTATTAGAAGCGGTCATATAATGATTGTCAAAGTTTTTTTTTTTTTTTTTTTTCCCCGTCATCTACTTCCTGAATTTTTGGTCAACGATACCCAGGACACCGAAACACCGGTGCACATGAAATTTGGTGGGTATGTAGCCCCACTAGACTTTTTATGGAAAAATTTTGTTTTAGTCCCGGGGCCCTCCCCCCCGTGCTGGGCCCCCCTCGAAAAAAAAAAAGCAGTTTTTCCTAAATAACTACCTGAACCATGGCACTGAGGATGAAGAATCTTTTATGGTATGGTGGTCTCAAGGGCCCACATCAACCTGGCTCATAATCACTCATTTGTGATTTGCACCCCACCCCGGTAAAAATGAAAATGCAATATTATTCTGCTTTAATCGCCCTATCTTCAGTTAAGATGTTCAGAACTGCACCAAATGTTATGTGTATGATTGACCTGGGATTCTCTGGGGGTATGCCCAGTTTCGAAGAATTTCATCCATGGGGGGTCTAAAAAATTTAGGTTATGTGTACATTTAGTGACTGTACACTCATTGGCCTGTAAATGGCGGTGCACACATATACACATGCACACACACAGGCACCCACATACTATCGGTATTAGAACGGCCGATACATAATTACAAATTCAGTAGGATTAAAAGAAAGCCAAAATAATTCATCATCATCATCATGGCTGCATTTTCAGTATTGGCGAAGTAGTCGTTTGTCCACTAGATGGCGCATCGTTGCAGTGAGGCGTAATTTTGTTGGAAGTTAAAAGTGGGTTGGAAAAAACAATGGGACGCTTCCTACAAGGACTGTAATTTACATGAGAGAACATCTAATAAGGATGGGGACGATGTTCACATGAAGTGTAATTCCATTTCTTCTTGAAGCCGAAATAAATCTGAGGATGTTTATCGGACATGCTTGGTTTTTACTGCAGGATACGTTAATCTTATAATATCAATAAGGACCTAGGTAATGTTACCGTTAGCGTTGGTTGAGTGATGGAGGCCATTTGATTGATTGCAATTTGTAGAAAACTATAAATGCGGTTATACCAAGCAAAATGTATAGCAGCACTGTTTGTATCTTTTCGACTGTCATTTATTGCACGTGCTACAAAATCATTCTGTGCAATGGAAGATTTACCAACGTTACACCGGTCTGATACAGTTTTGCCTGTTATACATCGTGAGACTGAGGCGCCTGTTTATTTTGTTTTAAGTGCGTGCAGGGTGTGAGGGGAATCGATGTGCTTTGATTACAGCTTGTAGTAAGTTGTAGTCTGTGAGAAATTAAAAAGCACGTGTGTGTGAAGTATCCAAACAATGACACCTTCATTTCATTATGGCTGCTTTAGCAACACACCTTAAGCTACTGTGTAGTGGGTCCCATTTAGAAGTGGCTACTTCATTCGCTTTCCTTGACTCATGGAGCTGCGTGAATTTTATTACAACTTTTAAGCCACGATATGACAGTTTAAGTCTAAGTTTAATACTGTAAAGGCGGCCAGCCATTGGTTTCAAAGGAGTTTTTATTTTGAGTAAGCCAGCATAGCCTATTGACAATTTATGTTGTAAATAGGCCTACCTTACAGGCCTACCTGTAGCTTAGGGAAGCTAACAGCTTTCTGTTAGGATCTAGTTTGTTAGTTACAGTTTTGTCATAACTCCCTGATGCATTTTTGCATTTAGAATAGCCAGAGCGTGGATATCTCAATCGGAAAATTAAACAATATCGGGCGCCTATGGACTAGGCTGGGTGAACCCAGCGGGTTGCCCGCTATTTATTTTTTGATTTAATAAAAGATTGAGCTTGGTGTGGTGAAAGCCAGACAAGCCATGGACCTCAGTTACACAATGCAAGGGAACATGAATCAGCCTATATTGCACAAACAATAACAGACAACAGCTCTTCAACTTTGGCCCGTTAAAATTTGCACCTCTGGTTAGATGTAAAACCGCATTTCGTTTCAGACTACTGTTACTTAATTTGTGCATTGACAATAAAGTATCACATGAACTAAAGATGACTAAAATCTTATGTAGAAGAAGAAACATTCACAAAAAATCCATCCATCCAAAATGACCTTTGTTTTTTGATAGCTGTTGAAAACGGCGGGGAACTGACAGAGATGTTTTTGTTTATAAATAAATAAATAAATAAATAACATTATGCTGATACCTTTTGCTTTTCCCAAATACAATGTAGCCTACAGGTGTAAGTGACCTTTCATCAATCCAGTTGCAATGGATGAACTGTGATGAACTGCCCTACTTGTGATTGTTTAGAGATTTTAACAATGCTACAACTTCTTTGGCTATTCTACAATCTGTTCACCTTTTCAGTGCCAGTAGGCTACTTTCTGTGCAGCCGCACACACACACAGGCATGCCAAACAAGCATACACAAAAGTTTCAAGAGTGGGGGATGGAGTAAAATATGGAGACAAATTGAAGTGTGATTTATTTTCGCGGAACGGATGTACAGGACTGAGCTGCGGTACATCTAGTTATTATCTTTTTTTTTTACTTTCCTCTGAAGCTGCTTTAGACATATGTGTGACATTAGTGTCACCAGTTTTTCACTGTGTGTCATTTTGGCTGTTTGAGAAAGTAACTGTGCTGGTCTTCAGCCTCCTGTTTCATGACAGCATCATCAAAAGCAACCCAAAATAGCTGAACTCAGATAAAAAGGAGCATGCCATTGCACAGATATTTCAGTGAACAAGGAACAATGAACACTATCCCCAAAAGTGAGCTGCTATATTTCATGTCTTTTTTTTCACTTACAAAATGCAATTTGCATTTGACTTTTTTACCATTTCACTGGCAGTTTACTTCTATCAGCTCTGTAATCCTATCACTGACCATAATTGATAGCAGTAACATTTTCAGCATGCTTGAATACACTTTAAACTTTCTAATTACTTTTAAAATGTTCTATCCTGCAAGTCGAAACTTAGAAAAAGTTTTGAGCTGTGTTGAGGCTTTGTTGCAACTGTGAAATGACTTGGGGAATGTGAGGTTCCCACAACATCAGTTCTGTATGCTTGACTGCAGCGCACCTCATTGGTTTGCAGACAGAGACAACTAATTCCATCAAATGTGGTATTACAAGTCAGAGAATAAAATGGTGGTATTAGAGTAAGGTTTTGTTTTGCCCCAAGGTCTCACGACAGACACTTTCACACCTTCACTGCATACCAGTCAAGAATAGACCATTACACACCATAGTAGACTGTGCGAAAGAAAGAAAAAATGGACTGGAAAGTGTAACCTCCACCCTTTTTCTAATCATACCACAACAGAAACAAAACAACCTCCAAAACTGACCTATCAAATGAAAACAAAAGCTGGAGGTTGATGACTGGAACAGGAACAAGCAGTAGGAGCCATCCCACAGGGGAGATGCAGATACATGTGGATTATTTATATCAATAAAAGTTTGGTGTAATTGCCAGCCAACTTAATTAGGCCCACAAATCTGATTAGTGACATTATAGTCGCCACCTTATCTCCAGCCGCAGTGCCTGTTTATCTCAGAACTGGAACATTAATTAACTTATCGCCATGCATCACGGCATCCCGACAGTGAGACGCCGCTTTAGACCAAAAAGGGGGCAAAGTCCCTTTGGCCCTGCCCTTTACTCTTTTTTTGGGTCCAAATCCACGACTGTAGCGTACCAATAGCAAGGAAAACATGATATCTACTGTACGGGTTTATAACTGAGACAATTAGTCTGCAAAGAAAGACTGGCTTGAAAGCAATTACTCTTTAGCTGCCCTTGGGAAGCAGTGGAAAGGTGAGAAGGAATGGGGTAATATCAAAACGTGTCTGAGATAGAGGTCGCTTGAATAATAACCAAAAAAAAAAGAAACACTTTAAATGGTTACTATAGAAACTGTTATGAAGAAATACAGTATATCAAAGGCAGACACCTCCTTATCAGGATTCATGGGGATTTCAACACATCTCGCTTCCCAGACCCTCCCTCCCTCCCCTACACAGTACTCTCCACAAAAAAAGTGTTCATTGTTGGTTGTTATGAGGGTCTCTTTGCAGATTTCCGCACTCTCTATCTGTGCTGCACTGGCAGGGATTGGGACTGGCTTTGGAGCTGAGCTTCACAGCAGAGGGAGAGAGAGAGAGAGAGCGAGAGAGGGGAGGTGAAAAACATTTCAACAGAGGAGTGGAAAACAACAGCTCTAGCTGGTCAATTAAAAAGTTGTGGAAAGGAAACCCACTCCCCCCACTCACAACCCATACACACACTCAGTGTTTGTCCTCCTGTGATTGTGTTGCTATCATTGACGGGTTTCTCTCCCAGCTATCCACAGCTTTAAGCAGAAAATCTGTTAATTAGACGCTCGGCAGCCAGACTCTAGAGGAGTCTCGAGGATTGATATCGAAATCAAAGTTCATGACTAATTTAGTGGTTTACATGTGGCCAGAGCATTCAGTTTACAATCCCCACTAACAAGTGCGGAGGAATTATTCTACAGAACTTTTATTGAATAACTAGAGTGCAAACCATATCACTACTTACAGTACCAACTCCAATATGAACTCTGACACGATAAGCTTGTTGCCATAGGCTTCTTCGCATAGTAAAGACAAGGCATCCACTTAACTTATTGATTGACCTTAAGATTACATTTCAGACATTGATTTAGTTGACAGCTTTATAGAAAACACCTTTTCTCTTGGTGTGGCCTGTCAGCATAGCCAAGGCAAGTAAACAGACTGCTCATGGGGGAACTGGCACTGGAATTTACACACCGTAGAACTTTTCGTATAAATCCTGTGAAAGCAAATATCCGTCAATATATTTTTTTTTTTTTCAGAAGCGAGAAGGTTTTAGGTTTAAAGCAAATAAATTGTAAAATCTAGTGGTGTATGTTGTAGACCTTGAGAGAGGGTAAAAGAGTGTGTAAAAGAGAGAAAGCAAGAGAAAGAGAGAGAGAGGGGGGAGAGAGAGAGAGAGAGAGTTAAGGGACTCTGAACTGTTTACGGTAGCGTCTAAGGGAACATCTTGGGGGGAAAATCTGCAGAGTAATGTGTATGTCTGCTGCACTGCAGTGGGCATAAACACACACACAGGCATGCACGCACGTACACACAAAAACACACACATACCACACACACACTCTCTCTCTTTCACATACGCACACACACTCTCTCCATATCTCTCACTCTCACTCCTTCGCACACAAATACACACACACACACACACACACACATGCACGCGCAAGCAAGCACACACACACACACACATGCAAGCCCCCACAAGTGATAAGCTGCAATGAGGCTCAGGATGCTCACTAATCTTCTCAACATGATTTTCCATACTGGTTTACCAAACATGCTGCTGGATTAAAGACATTCTATTAAAGCAAAGGGCTTAGCATATGGCGCAAGTAGAACCCAACAGAAGTTGGGAATTAGCCATGTTCTCTCAATAGCCTTTTAACCGCATTTACTGTTCACTCTTGTATCATGTGCGGCGAGGAGGGGGAGAGGGAGGAAAAGAAGCACCTTAAGAAAAGGGGGAGGGTTTGGGATTACCATGTTACAGGATTCCCACCTAACCCACACCCACACACACTACTGGAACTGGGTGGTGGGGCATAGTGGAGGTGAATGCAGGGTTCTCTTTCTTTCCAGTTGTACTAAATCGTATTCCTAGTCATATTTCCCGATTACGAGAAGGAAGTTGCAATTGGAACACCCCCTGAGGTTGAATATCTAATTGTCACTCTGAATACTCTAATATATATATTAAAAGCAGTCCTGTAAATTCAAAATTAGCAGATGGTTGCTGTGTTCTAAAGAATGATTGATTAAAATTCAGCGTGTGTTGAGAACTATTTGTTTCTCATCAAAAGCCATGACAAAACAGTAACAAATAAATGTAAAGAGACATATCATGTGGAGTTTTTTCGTTTTGGTTACTAGCCGTATAATAAGCGGGATAATGTATGGGAGTCATTATCCTCCCTTCAGGGCGAAGCAAGACCCTCGGGGTCCGGGTCCAGCCCTGTTGGGCCTTATTTTCCCGATAATGACCGGCATTCCATACATTATCTACAATGCAGTACAGAAACAATAGTGTGCAACATCAGTCGCTATGTTGCTATGATGTTTGTTTATATAAAATACTGTGTAATACATCATTACAAATAGGTATTGGAAACAATAGACATTTGTTAGTATCTCTTGAAGTTATGACAATAATATAATATCTCCTGAAGTTGTTACAACTGGAACACATCCAACTCGGTTTTTACTTAGATGTGACGTCATTCCCAGTTACCAGTTTACCACTTACGAAACAACTGGAATGCAGCATCACAACACAGGAAACACCAAAGGCAGAAGATTTTTTTCCCCTCCTTCTTTTGGCAGAAGGCTGCATCCAAACAGCAGGGAGAATATGCTTAGGTTAGGATTATGTGGTGCTGCAGTGCTGTGTGTTTGATCATGTTCCAGATGTGGTCATCCCAGAGACCCAAGCAGGCCGTTTTTCCTCCTCTCGCCTTTATATAATTTGGGGTGTTAATTACTCACCCAGCACTTGTCTCTGGGGCAAAGCATTGCACTGAGGGCGAGGGCCAATTTTAGCAAAAGGGCCGGCTGAGCAAATCCTGACATCCTGCATGGAGTAAAGCAATAACGTACAGGAGTTATGACTGGTCTGGTGCAATACAATCTCCGCCTTAATATTTAATGTTGATGCATTATTGATGAAGTGTAAAAAAAAAAAAACGTCTAAATAAAGGTAAAACCACTTGGTGTGCCTTTGCAGTTATATGAGGTTTTTGTTTTTTTTACAAATAAAAGGAAAATAGATAAAGTAGAGCAATTTGCAAGTGAATTTCCACTGTATGTCATGAACACTATGAAAGATCGTACAAATGCTTCTCATGAGGGTCTCAATATTCTCTCTCCTCACATCACAATGATCACCGTGGGGAGCAACACTTCGCCTCAGTGCACTCCTAACCATAATTATACCTGGTGAGTTCACTTCATTTGTTGCTGATTGCCAAATCCTTGACCTGCTTCAGTATCTGAGGCTGTTATTGATATGTTGCTTGTGGCTCAACAAAATAGGGTTATTGATAGATTTGGAACCAGTGTGTGTGTGTGAGTGTGTGTGTGTGTGTGCATGTGTGCGTATGTGTGTGTCCTTGCATGCATAGTCCAGACTCTTAATCTATCTAATGCACAAATCACAGTCTTACCACTCCTCCTGTCAAACTGTGATTGCATGACAAAAAATAGATTAGGTGTATAGGTCTTAAGGTGTATTTACCAGTCGAGTGAATAATTCTGAAACATCTGTTGCATCCAACCATGTAATCATCACACCGATGATTTTGAAGATTTGTTGTCTTTCTGTTATTCAAAACTCTGACTAACAACTGATAACTTGAGAATGGAATCAGACCTTGAAGACAATTCTAATACTTACGTAGGTATTAGCAAAGCTATTGTTTTTCGTCATTCTATTATTGTCATCTCTATGACTAAATGCAGAATATTTCTCTGTGCAAAACAAAATCCCAGATATTACAACTGTAGGAACAGCAGGGGGGAAAATCAGTATACCGTGCGAGCAAATCTGATTTCCTTACAGTATGTACAGACATTTTTCATCCAACATTTTTCTTCCCGCCTGCTTTTGTGGCTCTCTGTGCAAGCATGCGATGATGACCAAAAATTCTGGAGGCAAAGTGCTTTCTAATCAGCTAGCATTACCAGCCATATCTGTAGCGCCTGCCTTGGGTCATTTATTATCCTCACTTTGCTCTTGCAAAACTTGCTTTTGTTGGTTGGATAATTTTTCGTTTTCTTGGCACACAGTGGACAGTGGGGCACTAAGCAGACATAATGTTTTTTTTTATTTCTTTTTCTTCTTATTTTTCTCAGTCATCTCTGGGAGAGGTCTTACTCTCAGGGGCTTTCAGATTGACTAATTTTAGCTATTGAGATAATAGCTAGCTCTGATGTGCATGCTGGCGAAATTGCGCTCTCTCTCTCTCTCTCTTTCTGTTTCCTCTTCTTGAACTGGCCAGAGCACTGCCTTCTTGAAAGCGAGTGACCGCACTGGCTCTCAGGGGTCCTGGAAGCTCAGAGTGCCAGCCTGTGCATGGCTGACCCTGCTCTGACACAGATGTGATGAGACATGGCAGCCTGTGTATAGGTCAGGGTTTTCAGCGTGGATATTATTTCACAAGGATGCAAAAAGGGCAAGACAGACATTTGCTATTATTTGTCTTGAGTTGAAAACTTTGTAATAAGTCTTGGGTTGCATACTTTACAGTTAACACCATGCATGCAGTGTCATTGCCTGTATATCCCTAGTGTTATTGTTTACCCTGATCTATCCAATTGCATTTAGATTATTGTACTCAAGGGTTGGAAACCAGTCAAATGACTATATAGAGAACCTATATACAACCTATATTAATATTATAGTGTAACAGTGCTTAGGGTAGTTCTATACATAGAGCTATGGAAGATGAAGCATGTGTGAAAATGGGGCATGAAGGATTCCCCATTGGAGTCTTTGTGCCACGATTACAGTCATTCAATAAGAAAAGCAAATGCTAAAGTGTTTCTTTTTCACAGGTATATTTTCACACCTGACACGTTTCACTCTGCAATTCAGGTCAACCCATCTACCCTGAGTAGGAATGGCACCACAGTACATCTTTAACATTTGTGCTCACACTGACTGCTTTACTGTCAATCTCAAACCCACATTATAGCAGCAACCATTTCTCACTTTTACAGTGTTAATGCATGAATGATTTATGATACGAGTCTTTCCATATGAAAGAGCTTTAGCACGTACAATGCATATTTGACCTAATGGATGCGTGGTCAAGACAGGGTCCTTAATTTAATCAAAGCTAATACAGATAAACTGATATAATGTCAATTAATATGCTGTATGTTTTGCACATTGATATAAAGGTCATAATCATTATTGGCAAAGTTATGATTAAGAACTTTGCAACGAGGAGGCTGAGAGAGGTGCTAGCTGCTTGAGAGGAAACGCAGCAAGGGCTTTTGATGGTAATATTTGCCGCCGCTACACGTCCTCCCTTTTAGATGGTGGAGCAGAAATGACAGCACATGTTAATAGCCTGAGAAGGGAAATTAATGTAATGAGAGAGGGAGAGGGAGAGAGACAGAAAGAAAGAGAAAGGGAGAGAAATAGAGACAGAGAGAGAGAGAGAGAGGAGAAACGGGGGGCCAGGGGGTGGGAGAGACATAAAGATCGGAAGTGAGGAGCAGGAGAAAGCGTGGTGAGAGAGAGAAAGAAAGAGAGAGAGTTCAGAGAATTACCCAGACCTTACAGAAAAGACCTCTGAAGTGCACAAGAATTGTAGGCAATTGTAAGTCTGCAATTTAGTACTCTTTCTTAGTACTTCAAGACAAATGTTTACAAATGAATATGGAAAATGCTATTTATATTTCAACTCATTTCACTCTCTATTGAAATGCAAAATGTGTCATATGTAATTAATCTTGATCCTTCTGATACAATGCATCCTATGTGATTATCCATGAAAAGATTCATTAAACACAAAAGTATGCAATGCAAAGAGCAGCAATAAAGAGCAGCCTGACATTTTTGTTTTGTTTTAAATATGGCACATCTAGACTAACACAAACCTTGGCAGTGAAGCTAAAATGCTAATCTGTCCACCACAAGCTCTGTAACACAGCAGTGCTAATGTCCACCATAAATGAATATGGATAATGCATAAGAGACATGATTGAATCATGCATGAATCACTTACAAAGCAACATCATGCTCAGCAAATGGCCTCTGTGCTTGCATTGCAAGAATCACTGTGCTACTTTGCCGGCTCTTCAATTGATTTGTCATTTCTTAATTTTCTATTTAAGTCACAAGTAATATGAGGGATTCTCGCTGTGATATTTCCATAAGCAATTATTCATTTAGCTCTCTATGCCCATCCCGGGGTGATCCGCAGTGCAGCAGAAATGTTTCTGGTGTGAACAGAGTCCATGACCTCGGCTCTGCTTGTCTCACGCTGCAGGAGTTGACCTTAACGTGCCATGGTGGGGTCAGTGAGTGTCAGTCCTATCCCACGTGCATACGCTCATAGTGCCATTGTACATCTGCCTTTTTCTGGTCCTGTTGTGTCCTGTTGACATGACATGGCCCTTTGCATGAACCCCGGCGAGGTTCCAGCGTGCTCGCGAAACACAACCGGAGCTTGTCATCCGGCCCAGAGAGATCTCCAAACACATAGGTGGCACCGACTGATCAAAGTCGATGACGCACGTTCAGCATCCTGTGAGATTCTTACAGAGGAAACGTCTGTGTTGCCTCACAATACCCCCATAAAAGAAAAAAGAAAATGTATGCAAACCCACATGTTATTCGATGAATCTTATTTGGTGGCGTTGATTAACTCTCACATGGAACTGGAAGTAAACTGCACTCTCTCGGCTTAGCCTACTATTCTGTGGTAAGAAGTTATGTCAACATGTTTGTTGAGCATTCATTAGCATTATACTGCATTGATCTGCAGATGAAAGTTTCTTGTATATCCCCTGCATGTCACATTTAACACAAGGAGCTTAGCGCTGATTTTGCACTGTCATAGTGCTCTATGCATAAAACGTTTGGCCATTTGGATGCCTTTCACTCCATTGGAGTCCTCCCGTTGCACTTTTCAAAATGCTACTGGCAAAGAGACGTGTGCAGTATTACTGTAGGTCAATTAACTTACAGTAGTGTAGGTAGGCTATAACATTAAGACTGGACTCCTACACACTTAATGCATGCTGAATATATTATTATTACTTAATCAGTGTTGGGGAAGTTACTTCTAAAAGTTTTTGCTCGTTACTCGTTACTTTACCTAGTTACCCTCTATGGAAAGTAACTCTACTTACTCATTACTTTTACGTTACTTTTAAGTTGCTCAAATTTGTCCAGAACCCAATATCTGTTCTTAAATGAACAGATTTTCATTTATGGAGGACATAACAGGTATTTCTTTTGTGTTCTTATTATATTATTATAAAAATGCCACAAACAGAGCACTTGACAAGAAAACATTGGGCTATTATAGGTTAAACAGCACCACTAAAGCCCTATAAAACAATATCAATACCTTGATACATCTTATGGGCATGTAGGTGAACACAAAATACATACAGTAAGGGCTTATTTTATAGCCTTACCACAGGCTCTGAAATTGGTGCAAAGCTAGTGCAAATCGTATCAATAGACTGGCAGTTGAGTTAACGGCAGTGGACAAAAGGTTCTCACCAGGGCAGTGTAGGCTATACGTACACTCACATTCCTCCCCTTTCAACGAGTTTGAAGTAATGGGAGTACTTCCATCCCTCACAAGTTAGCGTTGGCTGCTTTTCACTTGCCATGATCGCTTTTCATTTTAGCCTCTGTCACATGCCGTGTGGAGCTCGTGCCTATTGTGCAAGCACGCCGCGGAGAAAGCGGCGTCGCTGTCAAATCTGTCCCTGGGAAAAGTAACGTTGAGTCGATTTGAAAAGGAACTACGTTTCATTACCAAATTTTCAGTAGTAGCATTACACTACTTTTCACCCGAAAAAGTGGTTACGTTACTGTAACGTTACTTTATAGCAGGGGTCTCCAACCTTTTTGGGAATGAGGGCTACCTGAAGACCCGAAATCATATGGAGGGCTACTCATTTGAAACAAACATACCCTCACCCCTTTTTTGCGAGGGTAGTCCTCCTAAATAATAGGCCTATGAGATTTGTACTTTTAAATTATCAATATTGTGTAGGCCTATAAGTCTTTATATATTAAGCAACTGTATTTTCAACTTTAATATCAATAGCCTATGCAACACTACCAACATTTTTGTTCAGTTTGTTCATTTCAAAGTTTGCATGGGGAATCTAATCCAATTGTTTTTTAACAAAAAACAACCCAGACGAACAAGTTTTTTTTGTGCAATTAATAATTTGGGTTACAATTTGTACCCAATTTATACCCACCCACCATTATGAATTCAGGGTTGTTTAAGTCCTGATTTCAGTGGACAATTCGGTTTTAACATTTCAATAGTAACAGGGATGCCCATACCACCCTAACATCTTAAAACATATTAAAACTCCTTTCGTTCCTACCATTAGTCTATGGCAGCCCATAGAACGCCTGGCTAAAAAGTGCTGAAATTTGGCAGAAAGTTTCGGGACACTTCACTGACCACTCCCGCTAATTTACAGATCTCTAAACCCAGCCGCCTAGCCTGGCCACCAACGGGTCAAAATTTGGTAAACCCAGCCGTCTAAAAAATTGAACCGCTGGGTCGAAGTTATGAAATTCGGCGCACTGATTCAGGACCGTCCCATGATCACTCTCTCCCCAACACTCTAGCACCACCAATGGGTCAAAACTGGGTTGCATTCACGCATGTGACCATTGAACGGTGCATCCGATTTTCACAAATCAGGCACTGTTGGAGTCCCTAGACCGACCTGAGTTCAATGACTCCTATTACGTCACTTTCCGCCATATTGGACTTCTGCCATATTGGATTTAGTCCAAACTCTACGAAAAGTTTCAGCGTTCACAAATTTCATCCGATTTTCACAGAACTTGGCGGAGATGATCTTCTGCCCGAGCCGCACAAACGATACTTGTCAGATTTTTCAATTTCATTTTTGTTTGCCCGTGACAGCCAATCAAATATGGTGATGAACCCGCCAAACAGGAAGTGGACCAACATCTCTGTGACGCTTTGAGTTAACATAAAGTATATGGTAGGAGCAGGCTTCACTCAGTTTGAGAGTGCTTGGCCAAACTTAAATGTTAACTCAGAAAAAATGGGACCGCACTTTGCATATATGTGTTTTATTGCACATAAAACACATATATGCAAAGTGCGGTCCCTTTTTTTCTGCTTTGAGTTAACATAACAAAACTCGATACCATTAGTCAGGACACTGTCCCAATCACTCACAGCAATTTTTATGCATATACATTGAACACTCTAGCCACCACCAGTTCAATGCTGGACATGCGTTCATGCTGGCGTGATCCTTGACTCTTTTGTCTGATTTTCACAATTGAGGTAGTGTCTGAATCCTTGGACCATACAGAGTTCATCGACCCTATCCTATCACTTTCCTCGCCATATTGGACCTCCGCCATATTGGATTTAGTCCAAACTCTGAAAAGTTTCAGCGGTTACAAATTTTATCCGATTTTCACAGAACTTGTCGGAGATGATCTTCAGAACGAGCCGCACAAACGATACTTGTCAGATTTTTTAATTTCATTTGACAGCCAATCAAATATGGCGATGAAGCCACCAAACAGGAAGTGGGCTAACATTTCGGATATGCTTTAATGTATGAAGTCCAAACTTGGTACAGGGACTTGGTATCTGATTGTGAGGACGCACTAGGAAATTGGCATCATGTGGCCTCTATAGGGGGCGCTGTAATACAGGAAGTGAGCTTGTATCTCAGCAACGCTTTGGTGTACAAAGTCCAAACTTGGTAGAAGGACCTGTTACCTGATTATGATGACACACTAGGAAATTGGAATCATTTGGCCTCTATAGGGGGCGCTGCAATACAGGAAGTGAGCTCCTATCTTAGCAGCGCTTTGATGTATGAAGTCCAAATTTCGTACAGGGACTTGGTACCTGATTGTGAGGACACAGTAGGAAATTGGCATCATTTGGCCTCTATAAGGGGCGCTGTAATACAGGAAGCTGGCTCATATCTCAGCAACGCTTCATTGTATGAAGTCCAAACTTGATACATGGACATATTAGATGATTGTGAGGACATGCCAGGAAAGTGGTCTCATTTGGCCTCTAGGGGTGCTGTAATAAAGAAAGTGAGCTCACATCTCAGCAACACTTTGGTGTATGAAGTCCAAACTTGGTAGAGGGACATGGTAGCTGATTGTGAGAATGTAATTTTTGGTCTTGAATTTCCCCTGGGGATCAATAAAGTATCTATCTATCTATCTATCTATTTGGCCTCTTGCTTGCTCATGCTATGGCAACGCCATTCCTGCTATAGCGCACTGCTAGGCCCCCGCATTACTGCTTGCAGCTATATTTATTATTTTTATTGCTATACATGCACTTCAAAACAGTCAATGTTTAAAGTGCTAAGATTGTTCACAAAAGTTTGTGAAAACATGCACATCAAAGTACTGCTTTACTAATGTAAAATATAACTAGATGTACCGCATAGCGGTACAAAATATGACCGCCGCTCAGTCCTGTACATCCCTTCCGCGAAAATAAATCACACTTCAATTTGTCTCCATATTTTTCTCCATCCCCCACTCTTGAAACTTTTGTGTATGCTTATTTGGCATGCCTGAGTGTGTGTGTGCGGCTGCACAGAAAGTACCCTACTGGTGCTGAAAAGGTGAATAGATTGTAGAATAGCCAAAGAAGATGTAGAATTGTTATAAAACCTTTAAAATCTCTAAACAATCACAAGTAGGGCAGTTCATCACAGTTCATCCATTGCAACTGGATTGATGAAAGGTCACTTACACCTGTAGGCTACATTGTATTTGGGAAAAGCAAAAGGTATCAGCATAATGTTATTTATTTATTTTTATGTATTTATAAAACAAAACCATCTCTGTCAGTTCCATGCCGTTTTCAACAGCTATCAAAAACAAAGGTCATTTTGGATGGATGGATTTTTTGTGAATGTTTCTTCTTCTACATAAGATTTTAGTCATCTTTAGTTCATGTAATACTTTATTGTCAATGCACAAATTAAGTAACAGTAGTCTGAAACGTTATTGTTAATGCACAAATTAAGTAACAGTAGCCTAGTCTGAAACGAAATGCTGTTTTACATCTAACCAGTGGTGCAAATAACTGACATGTTCAAATGGGCCTTGATGAAATGCGCCGCTAGACTGTTCATACACATTTTAACGGGCCAAAGTTGAAGAGCTTTTGTCCGTTATTGTTAGTGCAAATATAGGCTGATTCATGTTCCCTTGCATTGTTTAACTGAGGTCCATGGCTAGTCTGGCTTTCATCAGACCAAGCTCAATCTTTTAAGAAATCAAAAATAAATAGCGGGCAGATCAGGCTGGGTTCACCCAGCCTAGTCCATAGGCACCGATATTGTTTAATTTTTCCGATTGAGATATACACGCTCTGGCTATTCTAAATGCAAAATGCATCAGGGAGTTATGACAAAACGGTAACTAACAAACTAGATCCTAATACAAAGTTGTTAGCTTCCCTAAGCTACAGGTAGGATTATAAGGTAGGCCTAATGACAACATAAATTGTCAATAGGCTATGCTGGCGACACAAATAAAATCTCCTTTGAAACCAATGGCTTACGCCTTTACAGTATCAAGCGGACTTTAACTGTCATATCGCGGGCTTAAAAGTTGTAATAACATTCACGCAGCTCCATGAGTCAAGGAAAGCGAATGAAGTAGCCACTTCTAAATGGGACCCACTACACAGTAGCTTAAGGTGTTTTGCTAAAGCAGCCATAATGAAATGAAGGTGTCATTGTTTGATACTTCACACACACGTGCTTTTTAATTTCACAGACTACAACTACCAAGCTGTAATCAAAGCACATCGATTCCCCTCTCACACCCTGCACGCACTTAAAACAAAATAAACAGGCGTCTCAGTCTCACGCATGTATAGGCAAAACTGTATCAGACCGGTGTAACGTTGGTAAATCCCGGTGTAACGTTGGTAAATCTTCCATTGCACAGAATGATTTTGTAGCACGTGCAATAAATGACAGTCGAAAAAGATACAAACAGTGCTGCTATCCATTTGCTTGGTATAACCGTGATTTATAGTTTTCTACAAATGCAATAAATCAAATGCCTCCATCACTAACCAACGCTTAACGGTAACATTACCTAGGTCCTTATTGATATTACAAGATTAACGCATTCTGCAGTAAAACCAAGCATGTCCGATAAACATCCTGAGATTTATTTCGGCTTCAAGAAGAAATGGGAATTACACTTCATGTGAACATCGCCCTATCCTTATTAGATGTTAATGTAAATTACAGTCCTTGTATGAAGGCCCATTGTTTTTTTCCAACCCACTTTTAACTTCCAACAAAATTACGCCTCACTGCAACGATGCGCCATCTAGTGGACAAACGATAAACGACCAATACTGAAAATGCAGCCATGATGATGATGATGAATATTTATTTTGGCTTTCTTTTAATCCTACTGATTTTCATTTTTTACCGGGGCAAATCACAAATGAGTGATTATGAGCCAGGTTGATGTGGGCCCCTTGAGACCAACATACCATAAAAAGATTCACAGAGAACTGTGTCTGCCCTACCCTCCTTTTCGGGGTCCAGTCCAGCGGGGGCTGCAGATGAAAACGAAAAATGACGGTTCCATGCTATCCATGTGGGGGTACATGCCCACCAAGTTTTGTGTACCCCGGTCTTTCAGTGTCCCAGGAATCCTTGTTGGTGTACGTCACTAAATGTACACATAAATTATTTTATTGTAAGGCCCCCCCCATGAACGAAAGTACACAAAACTTGGCATGCATTCAGAGGGTGTCATAATGATCCTACACTTTTAATTTCGTGCAGTTTTGACCTTTGTCAGCCAGAGATATTGAGATGAAAACACCTAATTTTTGCTTTTTAATTTTTAACTAGGTGGCGCTATACATGAAATAAGTGGTAATGGGATGGGTTGACATGCCCCTTAAGACCAACATAAAAAAAGGTGGACCCCTAGGCCCTATGGTTCTCGAGATATTCACAGAAAACTGTCTCCGGCCACCTACAGGCCAGTTGGTGTATAGTAATATAAATTAATTTATTGTGTGGCCCCCCATGAACAAAATTCCACGAAACTTGGCGTGCATTCAGAAGGTGTCAAAATGATCCTACACTTCCAATTTCGCGGCAGTTTTGACTATGTTAGGTCACAGATACCTACAATTACAACACCTCATTTTTACTTTTTTTGTGTTTAACTAGGTGGCGCTATACATGAAATTAGTGGTTATGGAATGGGTTGACATGGCCCCTTGAGATCAACATACAAAAAAAAGGTGGTCCTCCTAAAGCTTACGGTTCTCGAGATATTCACAGAAAACTGTGTCTGCCCTACCCTCCTTTCGGGGGGTGCAGTCCAGCGTGGGGGCTACAGATCAAAACGAAAAACGATGGTTCCATGCTATCCATATGGGGTTACATGCCCACCAAGTTTTGTCTACCCCGGTCTTTCAGTGTCCCGGGAATCATTGACGGAAATTTGGACATGCTAAAAAAAAAAAAAAAAAAAAAAAAAAAATAAAAAAAAAAAAAAAAAAAAAAAAAAAAAAAAAAAAAAAAAAAATCTGACTAAACCTATATGACCGCCGCTACTGCTTGTGGGCGGTCATAATTAGGCCTACAATAGTTTCATTGTTTTTGCATTGTTGCATGATGCTTGCATGAGAAATACTTCTCAAAATAACAGCACTTATATGGGTGCTGTTGTTTTGGGATGTTTCCCTCATGCAAGCACCATACACTGATAGAATATTTATATGCTAATTGCATTTAATTGGAATGCCTGAATATAAGGATTCAGGAAACACAATACCAGCTTTTGTAAATGGTATGGCGGATCAGATCATGCGTAAATCACTGATCTGGAGATCTTTAACTATCTTTAACTAAGACTAATTAATAGCTTTTGGCTGACTTTAATACTTAATGCCAAACAGTGTTTTATATAGTCTGTGCTCTGTTTTTTATGGAAGTTGCATAAATCCACGTCGTTCTATTAAATGTCGTTTCATAAATAAATAGACTTCAAATAGGTTGAAGCTTAGCTTTGCTACCAACGTGCACACGCATGCATTGAATAAACGCCCATACCACAACTTAATTCTATTCCTCTATGTTTGATGACACCAAACAAGTATTTCCTACTAATTGCAGAAATGTTTGTTTTCTTTTTCTGTCCGCTGCTCCTTGATCAATTGCGCAGCAAATTATCAGACGATGGCCCGGGGAATAATTTCACTCTGCAGACCATTGTCCACATTGCGGACCGCGGCCCATAGTTTGACAAATGGTGACCTGCATGTAAAAAGGCATTTTTACGGTGTGTTTAGCCGGGTTTTCGCGTGGAAGGCTCTGTAATCTGACACCCTATTCAACGAAGTTAAACTGAAAGAGCGTGCCGTTTACAGACACCAGAATGAACGAGTTTGTAACGTTCATCAGGCAGTAGTAGGCTAATACAGTAGCCTACGTTCAGTTCACGTTCGCTCAAAATATGAACGAGTTCAATGAACGTGTTCAGGCACAACACTGGGGAGGGGGGTAGCTGAAAGTTGACATCTGCCCTGACTGAATAGTGATGAATAATGAAGCCGAGGCCCACTTGCGGCGCCGCAGTGAGTTTGTGGGCTACTGTTGCATTGTGGGAAATGGAGTATTGGTGCGTGCAAAACAGCAGCCGGCGGCTGTGGCCCGGTTCTAATACTAATCAAATATCATCCCGGGGGCCGTAGATAATTCATTCGGGCCTTGACTTTGACATGTCTGGAATAGTGATTGTGTGGCCTATGAGGGAACACCCAGTGATACCCTTGGTTATCAAATGCCTATAGCGATGTGGTCAGGATATACACCGGTATACCATGATCCTCCTTACTGGTGACCGCGTTGTGGTCCGCCTGATCACAGAATTTATAGTTACCCCCCTCTTTTTTTACCACTACACCCCTGCGTACATTGCATTGCTCACCAAGTGCTTGAGAACCACAGACAATTGGATGCGTAGTTTGGCTTGGAGCAGTTGTCTCTCGGCACACTGCAGTGTGTGCTTACAGTGGTGGCCAGGTGTGGAGGGAAGTGCACAGTCAGCTATGGACCCTGGGGCCTGCCACCGCTAATCCCAGACATATGCCGTCTATCCAGGCTAGCTGCTGATAGGTTCATCAGGAAGTGAAAGGCATCCAAATGGCAAAACGTTTTATGCATAGAGTACTATGATAGTGTAACAGGTTGCAAGATCAGCGGTTAAGCTCCTTGTGTTAAATATTAATGAAGTCGGTATACTATATTGGTCCCAGGGTTTTCTTTTTCCTATGGGGCAGTTTTTAAAAATTATTTCATGCCAAGACTGTGAAGTGCATTTATACATCATTTAATCTGTCCCTTGCCTATTTTGTGTTTGACCATCAAAACTTTTGGCAGACATTTTATTAATTGAATGCATCTATCTGCAAAACAAATTTGCATGAGGGAGTAATCTATGCTGTTCAGTGATCAGTTGCAACCCAGTGTTTCAGATGAGAGACAAAATCAACATGCTTTCTTCAGAGTAAAGGACAGGCCTTTTAACTGCTGTGTAAATTTATACAGAGAACACTTATCAAGCTATTATAACATAATGGATAATGATAATGGTGGAGCTCAAAACCAGATCCTTTATCAGTGCTCAAAAATAAAGGAATGATTCACCCCACTGTCCCACGCTCAGGGAGCGTACTCACCATTATATGTAACAGTTCATTAAAGCCGTCCTCAATGGCAGGGGGTTAAATAGGGCATCTCTGATTACTCTTTGACTGGGAGGGCTGTGTGATGAGATGGCAGGGATCTCCAGCTCGAAGCTGATATGGGGGACTGTGAGCTCAGTCAGGCAAGGTCAGGGAACCCTTCTGGGGATGTGGCAGAGCAGACCAGGGAACATTGAACGATGATGGACCACCACTGGGGTGGGTGAGGGGTGGTGGTGGTGGTGGTTGGGTGTGTGTATCAGGACAGGGTGTTACTTGGCAGTTGGGGTGTGGGATAAGGAAAAGGGGTCAGTAGTCAGTCCTTCATGACTTTGGTAGGTGAATTCATGTGTAAGACTTATGTGACTGCGACTGAATAACATGGACAACATTTGTTTGTATGGCTTAGTTCTCTCACTGGCAGGATAATATCACAAAAATCTTTGGCGAATTACAATTCACTAAATCTGAGAACAGTGAGGGTATGATCAAATTATTTTCCCTGGGTCTTACAAAATTGGTTGAGACTGGGGTTGAAATTGAAATGTCAATGATTGGACCTAACTGAGCTCTATGATTGCTTCATTGTTTTCTTTGCCAATAAATACATTATTACTGAGATGAATCAAATATTGCTTTCATGCAGTGAAGCTTGTTTCCTGACCTTGATTGAAGTTTCGAAAGAAAAAACAGCACTCACTCATGCCCTGATTAAGCCTCTCTGTGTTGGTCCAATAATGTTTCAGGACCTTCACTCGTCCAACAAAAGCAAGGTAACTGGTCTGCTGTACTTTTGTCAAGGTGAAGTGGGTATTGCCTTCCACTTCAGTGGTTTTGGGGGAAGACTAAACATTGTTAAGGTTCTGTTGCTCAGCATAAAGGCTATTGGTTTGACACGTCCAGCTGCATGTTCAGTCAGAGGCCATTACAGTCACTATGAAATATACATAGACCTGAAACAGACAGTCATTATTCATGCAAGGGCAGGAGATCATGGAGAATCTCCCTCTAAAACATAAACCCAAGTGCAACATTTATATTTGCCAGTAACTGTTGTTAATATTCAGGAGGTGTAGTCTACCAATCTCACTCTGACAACTTTATTGACAATATATATGAGTGCTTATACTTGCAGGAGAGGGGTGCTTGAATGAAGGTGTCATTGTTTTCTTCTGTGTTATGTGTCATGCATCACTGCATGTACTGTACGTGAGGATCTGCAGTAGAGACTGTGTCAACACATTTCCTTGAAAAAGAATAATAAATACTCTTTCTACCGTAAAAAAACAAAACAACCAAATGTTATGTTGACTCAGGAGCCATGCCTGATCATTAGAAAAGTGGTCAGGAGACTTTTTCGGCTGCCGCTTTCTGCGGCGTCAAGTGTTGTCTGCCGTAAGATAATGTCATGTTTGACATTACTCTTTTATGTGGCTCTAGTTGGCCTTTACATTCAAGATGTTTGATTGGCAGCCACCCAGAGCTGTTAAATGTAAGCACAGGAAAGTGAATGGCGACAGGCTCTGCAATAATTGTCGTTCTCAGGAGACATTAAAAGCACTGGTAATTTACGAGACAAATAAGACCAGAATTGCCTCTCACTAACTACAGTATCTGACAAGCAATTAAGCCAGAGTCATATTATTATAAATTTTCTTTTTTTTCCCAAACCAAACCTGCATAGATGGAACCTAATGCCCACTTAGTTATAATTCAGCTTGGGTGAAGTTCATTATTTATGTGTTATGAATGTACATATATTTCTGGTATTTCATTTTATCATTATCTGTACAATGTCACCATACAGCCTAGTAATTCTTATTAACAAGGACAGGATTTTAGACCATATTGAGGGTGGCTATACATTTCTTTATAAATTAATTTGAAATCGAATTGGACAGTGCAAATGAATTGAAACAAATGTGGCTCATATCTAGCCATTACAAACATTCTCTTCTCTCTCTTTATTAATTAATTAATTACTTAATTAATTCACTGCCTCGTTTGATGTCAGGGTGTTTATTCATGACAACTGCATTCCACTTTTCATATATTTCATTCTTTTCAGACTTGATTCAAAGCATCCCCTTTTTCATACACCCGGATGGCAACATTATGACAACTGTGACACCCTGTTTGCGATGAACAATGCGATGCAAACATTTTAGCAGAGAAGTTTTTAACATGGTGCTTGACAGACAAGCATAGATCATTAAACCGATCAGGTTGGCTTGAAACAAAACTCTTCACAGAATGCTAGGTTTGATGCTAATAGTGGAAAAATACAGAGCCCTTTGACCTACAGTATTTGATGAAGACACACGGTTTACGGGATGTTTTAAAATAGATCATATGCACTGGAACTCACTGATTGAAACTGCATCAGTAATGTGGAAATGAGAGTTCTTATATCTTTGGCAGTTTAAAGATTTCTGTCTGACTCAATCTTAATACCTCACAGTTGTTGAGTTGACAGTTTTAAATGCAAAACAATTTTTTAACACAAGAAACTGAATGCATGATACACTGCCAAAGAGCCACGGAAGTCAAAGGGGGTGGGGGTAGTGCGTGTGTGTGTGTGTGTGTGTGTCTGTGTGTGTGTCATGTTTGTGCATGGATGTGCTCTATTTTGTTCAGTGTGTTAGAAGTTGTCATCAGTACAGTGACAGTTCCAACACCACAAAGAAACTTTGCAGCAATACTCAGCAATGGAAAGTCACAAACACAGCATGTTTTTCAAAAGTGCAAAATTTTAAGTAATTACAGGTAATTTAATAACTACACAAAATCAATTAATTAATTCAATACTACTGTAAAAGTCCATATAATAGCCCGGGCTTTTATTTTCCCAAATCGCCAAACTGCACCGGCTAGTATTAGAGACAGGCGTCTACTGTATGAGATAGGCCTTTAATTCCTGTTACACAAAACTTTTCCTCTGCAAAGATGGAAAATATTATCAAATTAATTATTTCAAACACACTGAATGTCTACCCATATGACTAGGCTATCCGAAGACAGTTACGGATCATCGTCCATTTAGTGTTGAGATGTTGTTCATTGAGTGAGATAAGATCCAAATCTTATCCTGAAAGCTTATATTTTGTCACTAGCAACCTAGCCTATATCTGTCCTCTGTCAAATACAGTTGCATTATCAGCCCTGACCAAAATCGTTCAGGAATTATTTATGCAAAAGAGGAATGTGCGTAATGTTTCATTCTCCCTCCTTTTCGGCACAAATGAAACAGCATGAGAAATCATGAACCATATAGTTTCTCCCGTATTTTGGCAAATTTGACAACAGTCAGCTTACATTTCGAATCATAGCTTCTTTCTCTTTTTCGCCATGGCGGTACGCATTTAGAATAAAGAATAATGTTCGCAAACCCTTTTGTTGCCAGCATAAAAACAAGCTTACCATCGGCCTATCCGCAAATTTGAAACTTAAAGGATGAATTGAACGGTGACAAAGTTGAACATATAGGCATCATTTTTGAAAAACGTTGTACAATTTGGAACTCTAGCTTTTCCCCACTGCAGTATTTTAATGCCATCTAATCATGACATTATCGTGCACAGTCTGCACCATACTGGCTTAAGCTTAATTCACACCAAAGATTTGCACCAAGATGAGCTGCAACATTCTATAAACCAGCAACTTGATGCAACATTCTAAAACCTTGCAACTGTGACTAGCATGGTGAATGCTTTGCGACGGCTTGCAACGACGTGCAACATCTAATTCACACCGCTGCAACTCCTTTCTGCAACAGTTTCGTCTCATTGCGAATCTTTAAACAGATGATCTGATGGGTTTTAGAAGATTTCACCCGAAACAAAAAAACAGACCAGGCCTCTGTTTGAGACCGGCCTTTAACCCAAACCTGTAGCCCCGCCAGGCGTTTAAAAGAGACAGGCGTTTATTTGGGACTCGACTATTATTTGAAGTTTTATGGTACAGAGGGTCCCCGTTAAAAATTGACACTTCATTCACGATAATGGTGATTCACGCAGCTGGGTGACATGTAAGTACAACTGCAGCCGCTTGGGGGCAGCATAGTCCGCTGTGGCGTTCAACGGTCGAACCGGACGGCGCATTCGACAGCAAGGGCTGTGATTGGCCGAGTTTTCAGTGCGTTTCTCTGTTTTTAGCAGCCCCTGCAACATGCTAATCCACTGTAGCCTAAGCTTTGTACATAATGTTAAACATAGTTTTGGATTCAGTGGCAAGATTTCTTGATTGTATAGTGCCTGTCTCTCAGTAATGTTTTAAAATGAGAGCTTCATCTGCTGGCAGTAGGCTACTTTGTCGGTAGTCATGAGAAGTTCGCTTGCTAACAGAACATAAAAATGCTGCCCAGAAACCTTGTGAATAGTTCTGACACTAACGAGGTTGAAATATAGCCTTTGCCTACAGCATCTCCTTAACAGTAATGTTAACAAAATGACAGCATTCATATGACAAAGGAAAACGAATCCGGTCACTCAAGACTGTGCCGCAGCCGTGGGGCAGAAGACGCTTGGTGGCCGTCCACAACGTTATAAACTTAACCTAAATAGCCAGCTGCTGTAAGCTACAATCGGATTTTATTGTATACCCCTGATGATAACATCTCATTTCCGACTATATTTCAAAGTGTGCCGTTCATTTGCATTATTAACATAACATCGTATTTTGACATTTTTGGCGAAGACATGCATTCCGTTAGGGATATTGAACATATTTAACATTCTCTAAGGAGAATGGTGCGGATGGTGAGACTCAGGCAATGAAATTCAAGTTGATGTAATCTCCTTTTTTTTTTATTAGTATTAATATTAAGCTACCGGCAGGTTTATGCAACAGACAAAACAGGAAACAAAAAAACACTGATACAAAAAGGAAAACAAACACCGGGACAATGCCCACTAGGGTCTATGCCTACCTCAGAGGCCTTTCAACAGGACCTCTCACTCCTGAGGAGGAATCCTCACCCCTGACTGCGCTCTGCAGACACCATTTAAAACACTGGACTAAACCATGCATAGCAACAAATCAATTAATTCAAATTCACCACCCTTTGGTTAACACATGACATAGGCAATACACATTACTAACAATCGTTCATGATATTTCCATACAATGTCATAATAAACCTCACTAAGCACCAAATAATATTACCACTCTAAACCCACCTGCGCCAATAAGCGCTCCACGTCTGGAAGCGAAAGATCATAAGAAAAGTGTCCCTTGCCCCAATACTCCAGTTTGCCGGAAAGCAACTGAAGCACCGAGAACAGGCAAGTACATACACACAATCATACATACACTCGGACAAAGCACTTCCATCTCCCAGCTAGTAAGCATTGATGTTATAATGCGCGCTTTTAGAGAACGCTTACATTACTGATAAATAGATACGCTTCAACCTCTATACGCATATCAGCGGCTTTGATTCCCTGTATGTTTCCCTTAAACCAATTTCTAGTTTAACTTAACCCCGTCCTGACACGCCTCAGGTCTGTGGCATTCACAACATGTTATCAAACAAATCAACATCGCAACATGATTTAATAGCGCTGTCTTTGTGCAAATGTTAGTAAAGTCATTGTTCCCGTTGCGGGAAAGCCGCCTTTGCCAGTGACAGACGCACTGCGCTCTGTCACATCCATATATAATGAGCGCATAAAACGACTTGTTGACATTTTGGGACATTAATCTACATGTAGGCTACGTTAAGCTTTAAGGATTGTATGTCCTTAATTTATTTATATAGGCCTATTTAGGCTACTTGCACAAACCCTGGATACTTTTATTGCCACACAACAATATTGGTGGTATTTGTTACATTAGCTTCAAAAAGGCACCGCTTCAGAAAGCTGCACTGCTTGTGAAAGAAGGGGGTGGGGGAGGGGAGCTTGCAGCCAAGTGTCGGAAAAATGCATAGCCTACAACACAGAACTCTCGCATTAGTCACTGACAGTAGACACGCTTCCAGCCTAATGACTTTCACACATTTTGAATGATTTACAGTATGCCTATACATTAGCTCCCGTTGTAGAGACTGTGCAGAATACAATGTGTGAATGATGCTCAATGATTAGCCTATTATAGTCTTCTGCTGGGTTGCATGTACTGTATAGCCTAGTTTTACTGTACATTTTTCAGCCTTTATTGGTTAAATGACCATTTTATTACGAAAATATTTCTTAACTTCAAAAAACACAGTGTCTAAAACTTCGGTGTCATTCAGACTCAACCCTCTTGACGTTTGGTGATTAATTGACAGCTGTTTTGGGGACACGTTAAACTTTCTTTATAATGAGCATATAAAGCGACTTGTTGTTTGGGACATTAAGCTACGTTAAGCTTTTTCAACGCTAAGGATTGTATGTCCTTAATTTATTTATATATTTAGGCTACTTGCAAAAACCCTGGATACTTTTATTGCCACACAACAATATTGGTGGTATTTGTTACATTAGCTTCAAAAGGCACCGCTTCAGAAAGCTGCACTGCTTGTGAAAGAAGGGTGGGGGAGGGAGCTTGCAGCCAAGTGTCGGGAAAAATGCATAGCCTACAACACAGAACCCGCTTCTCGCACTAGTCACTGACAGTAGACACGCTTCCAGCCTAATGACTTTCACACATTTTGCAGAGAAAGCTCGAGTAGCCGAGAGAGACGCCGAGAATGATCGGTTGAAAGCGGAGGTCAAAAACCTCAAACGAGAGCTTCAACAACTCCGAGACCAGCCACTTGGAGAGCCACAGAGACATTTTACAGGAGATGAGCTGGAATCGGAGAACTTCAGGCGGCCTTCGTGAGCAGAGAAGTTATTCGTGCACCTGAGAGACCAATCCCCAGGTGCACCTCGACACCAGCTCCAGAAACGTCCTCCTTGCAGATGTCTCCATTGGCCCTCTCCGTCACACTCAACGACAGCATCCAAGTTCCTAGTCAACACGCAGACGTGACCTTGCGTGATGTTGGTCCCGAAGACCACGCTAAGATTCACCAACAGAGCTACGGCCAAGTGGGCAGATACGGATGCCTGCTCTTCAGGTCCATCGTCACAGAGGAACACTATAAAGCCTGGAGCAAAACCACCAACTGGGATGGAGCGAAGGGCAAGCGAGCACTGCCGCAAAATGTGAAACACTTTGTGGTCTCAACACTACAACGAAAGTTCCCTGCTATGGGGAGGAGTGAACTGAAGGACTGCATCAATAAGATCAACGAATTCCTCCGCAAGACAACACGCAGATCTTCCCAGGGATTCAACGCGCTTTTAAATTTAGACTGTAGAATGTAGAATGTAGACTGTTCATTATTTCAATAAATACGTTTTCTCTGAAGCACTTTCCCGACTTCGTCTTTCTATAGGCTAAGCATATCATGGAGATAGAGTAGAAAACTGGATTTAACTAAACAAATGTAACTAAGTAAACTGATTGTTTACTCTACAGTAGGCTATGTTCCCCTCTCAGGCTGTACAGTAGGCCTATTGAAAGTAGGCTAATGAGCACAATAGACACGTTAGCTTCCATTAGGAAACTTTTGGTTGCAGACTTTCACAACTGATTGTTTAGTCTACAGTAGCCTACTGTAGGCCTACTCTACAGTAGCCTAGGCTATAGGTTATGTTCCTCCTCTCAGGCTGTACAGTAGGCCTATTGAAAGTAGACTAATGAGCTTAGACACATTAGCGCTTCCAGCCTAATGACTTTCACACATGAATGATTTACAGTAGACACATTAGCGCTCCACGCAGTGGCGTAACTAGGCCTAGTAGGTGCAGCAAGTGCAGTCGCATTCAGGGCCTGTGACCTCCGTCGCTACCCCCGCAATGCAATTGCTGGAAAATTCTATACCGGTCCTTTTCTTACCTGCGTGCCTTTGACCAGGCCAAGGCTACAGCGCAGACACTCGCAAATAAATGGGGGTTCAGAGTACATTTGAAAATGTTAGAGCACGGAGAGTGAAGCGCCAGTTTGACGAACTATCGGAAGATGAACGCTTAACCGATGCAGAGATACTTCAAAGTGCAGGTATTTAATGCAACTCTGGACATCATAATCAGTCAGCTCTCCCAAAGATGTGCAAGCATGCGGGAAACTTGTTATGTGGTTGAGTCTTTACGCCCTATGATCCTTCAACTCGCGGGTGATGATGAACTGCTTGAAAAGGCAGTACGCTTGTCAGACCATTATAGCATGGACATTGTAACCGACATTCCCAACACAACTCCTCTCATTTAGGTCTTGCTTTAAAGCAGAGATTTCACAGAAGTCATCTATTTTTCAACTTGCCAAAAGGCTGGTGGTAGATTATGACAGTGTAACATCCACATTCGGGGAAGTGTGTACTGCTCTCATGTTGTTTCTACATTGCCTGTGACTGTGGCAACAGCTGAGCGATCTTTTTCCAAATGTTCAACAATTGCTGGTGTACAGGCTATAATCAATTAGCTAAATCATTTGTCCAGCTGTTTAAACATTGTTTCATGTTACATTCAAACGCAAAAGGTGCTTTGATATCTTTTTTGTTTAAACGTCGGCAAGCAGGCATGCTGCGGTTGCAATGAATGAGGATAATTGGTTTTATCTGCGGTGTTATTTTTTGCATTTTGAATATGACTCGCTCCAGCACGTCTACTTTTTTGCACGGTGCTTTCTTAAAGGAGCTGCACCATCTTACAACAATTGCATCTACATTTTCATATTAGAATGTTTCGTCAAGTGTAAGCTTAAACTACCGTGATCAAATTAAGTTTCCGTGCCCCCGCTGAAAGTCTCTTATGCTCTTATCGTTACACTATCAAATCTATAAGTAACCGTGACAAATAGGGTATAAGATATATAAACTCACACTATTGTATTATCATATATGTTTGGTAATGGCTCAGCTTTTTTCTGATTGTTCTACTGACTTGGAAACTGCATCATGGAAGCAGTAAGTCAACTCGCATCAAAAATAGTAGTGGCAGAACTCCAAAGTGACACCTTGTGGTTGTTTGTGTCAACTGCAGTTTGTGCCATTTCTGCTGAGAAAATGGGGATCGTGATTCCTGAAGGAACCCGTCCAAACTTAACGGGGACCCACTGTATGAGCAAGATCCCATAAGCACAAACATCAGTGGTCCCAAACATCAATGCAACCAAACACAACACAACCTACCTACACATCCCTCTCAAACCTCCTTTTTATGGTCCTTCGAGCCGGAAGCTATTGACCAGTGGAGATGTCCAGTCACTTCTCTAATTAGATTAGATTAGATTAAACTTTATTGTCATTGTGCAGAGTACAAGTACAAAACCAATGAAATGCAGTTTACATCTAACAAGAAGTGTAAAAAAGCAGAAAAGTGCAATGTGATATACAAAGTATAGACAGGTGGTGCATAGGTAGGACAAGAAATATAGTGCAGTGTAGACAGTAGTATGCAGTTGGTTTACAGAAGGTGGTTTAGAGTAATATAAATTAGATATGAATATGTACAGTGTATTAGCAGTTACTTTATAAGAGCAGACTAAATGTGGCTATGTAATTTTAACAACGTATGAACAACATGTACAGATATGTGCAATGTAGTAGCAGTAACAATATAATAGTAGTAAGAATAATATAGATATATGCAGTGTATTAACAGAATATATTAAGAGAAAAACAGAATAAATATGGATATTCAGTATGAACCATATAGACAGATATGTACAGTATGTACAGCTATGTGCAGTGTGGTAACAGTACCATTGTAGTGCAGATACAGTAGCATTATAAGAGTACAAGAAAAAGTGTATGTGCAGGATGGATAGTATGACGAGCAGTAGAATAAGGCTATGTAAGTGTAATTACAGTATAGTACATTTGTAAATAAATAGAACACTATGGGTGGGAAAGGGTAGTGCAAATTGTCATCAACATCCTGCTGAAACACCAGAGCCACAACCTCTTCACTCTGCAGACATCTTTGGTGATGAACCTCAGTATCAACCCCGATCACAGCACGAGTATGAGGAGGAAGAGGAAGAGCTACCTCAACTACCCAGTGAGAATGACGAAGAGGAAGAGCTGGAACCACCGCAAGAGCCGGAGCCAGTGACAGAGAGACAGACTCAGGCAGACTTTCTAAACCCTCCTCACCTGTCTCTTCTTGAAGAGTCCCAGCCCTATCCCTGTCCCTCAAACCTAGCTCTTACAGCAGATACTAGTAGAAGTAGGAAATCAAGGTAGACAAATCCAGCGCTGTATGCTTGGTAATGGCCACTCTTCACGGTCTCGTTCATTACCATCCCCTTGTCCTGATAACCTTGATCCTCAGTTAGTAGCATCACCACAAGTCCAGCATGCTGCAATGCCACTTCAGGCTACCACAAGTGACCATAGGTCCTTCCTCCCTCATCTCAGCAGCACCTTTCTTCTCCCCCTCCTGTATGCTGTGAGTCTTCCATCCTGCCCCTAGCTCAGTCATGGCATCCTACGGATCCTCTTGACCATAGTCAGTTCCCTGCCACTTCTCAAGTCCCACGCTCACGTAACCCCTTGCTCCCAACCTACACATTGCCACTTCAAATTTTGCCTGAAGCTACTGTATGGCCCACTCTGCCCAGCCAGCTTACCAGTCCTGTGATGTGCAGCTTCACCACCTTACGTGCGACCAGGTCCTCTTTCCTATAACCTCCTAGATTTTTCCTTCTGGCTGCAACATGAAGTCCGCTGCCAGCCCAGAATGGAGAGAACTCTTCAGCCTGTCCAACTGAGGCCACCACCCTCTCACCCATTCAGAGCTACAGCCATACTCCATGGTAGCAAGTAACCTCCCCTAAAGTCCAAATTGCCCCACCTAGAGCCAGTCAGCTTCTCCCCAACACCTCATCCAAACGCTGTCCAGAGTGTGCTTACTGTAACTCCCCTGAACATCATGTCAGTAAATGAACGGTCCTACGGTATGCCACACCTCTCCTCCAAGTAGATGCCTGGCCCCCTCAGAAGGCCCCTAAGGAAGCAGTTATGTTCCGTCATCGCAGCTGTGAGAGGCGACACCTCCAGAACCCCCCACAGGCAGAGACCTATACCAGAGATCCAGAAGTTAGTTGATGCTGGGTATGTCAAAAAGTTATCCTCATCTGAAGTAGCAGATGCTCCTGAGTCCTGGTACATACCTTACCACTCACCCCTCAGCCTACCAATCCCTGACCCCTGACCTCCAGTCAATCCTGGCTAAGCAGAGGATCTCCTTCAAGTTCAACCCCCCACACGCAGCCCACTTTGGTGGGACGTGGGAGCATGAAATACGCTCCATCAAGATTGAAGGTATCACTGTAAAAAAGGAATAAAGCATGCACATTCAAAGTAGTTGGGTGCTGGACAAAAAGGTAAAAAATGGAAGAATGGAAAAAAAGTCCGCAACACCAGTTCCCAATGAATGCTTAATTTATTGCGATGTTTCGGGCACTAGCCCTTCATCAGACATGAAATCTGAAATCGAAGGTATACCCTCAATTCAAAACCGCTAGGTTATGTCTCCTCTGATATTGCGGATTCTGATCCATGACTCCTAACCGGTTGCTCATGGGGTGGCATGACTCATTCCTCTCCCTGGTAGCTTATCCTGACTCTGGGCTGCGCAGCCGTCGTCAAATAGTCAAATTCTTTCAGATCATTTTTAAGTATATTTTTGGTCTTTTGATGCCTTCAATGTGACAGGACAGTGGAGAATGTGACAGGAAGCGAGTGGGAGAGAGAGTCAGTGTGGGATGTGGAAAGGACCACAGGGCGGGAATCGAACGGGGGTCACCGAAATAAGGCATGTTACATTTGGCGCCCCATAGATTTATTATTATTATTATTTTTGATTTCTCCTCCATCTACCCATGTCCTTGATTGCCTAGCCTTTCTGCCCCCCCCAACACACACACTTACATCATCACGGTCATCACTTCACATACATACAGCACACTGCTTGCTACAGTAAGCCTCCCTACATACTTGCTGCACACTGCCCCCACATACACAGCACATTGTCTTCAGGATCTTCTCCAACACACATCCTCTACATACTTACAGCACACTGCCCCCACCTACACACTACACACACACACAGTCACTGCTCCACTCCCCTCCCGCCCACACACACATCTTCACTGTCATCACTCACATACATTACATACAGTACTCTGCTTGCAATAGTAAGTCCCTGCCCCCCCCCCCTACACACACACACACACACAGTCACTGCTCCACTCCCCTCCCGCCCACACACACACACCTTCACTGTCATCACTCACATACATTACATACAGTACTCTGCTTGCAATAGTAAGTCCCTGCCCCCCTCTACACACTACACACACACACAGTCACTGCTCCACTCCCTCCCGCCCACACACACACATCTTCACTGTCATCACTCACATACATTACATACAGTACTCTGCTTGCAATAGTAAGTCCCTGCCCCCCCCACACACTACACACACACAGTCACTGCTCCACTCCCCTCCCGCCCACACACACACACACACACACACACACACCTTCACTGTCATCACTCACATACAGTACTCTGCTTGCAATAGTAAGTCCCTGCCCCCAATACACAGCACATTGTCTCATGAGGAAGCTTCTCCAACACACATATTGCACACTGCCCCTCTTCCCACATACACAGCACACTATCCCATCTCCCCTGTCATCCCCCAACACACACACCAAGACCCCTGGCAGTTGGGTTAGCCCCTTGAGCCGTGGATCTGCCCAAGGTTTCTTCCTTGGTAAGGGAGTTTTTCCTTGCCCTGTTGCTCTTGGGTGCTCCTTGTTGCTCCCCCACCTTTTTATGCAGCCCTTGCCACTTAATCTACTAAACCCCTCTTCTACTGCACTTTTTTACCCCCCAATTAATGCACAAATAGGCTGACACCAGACATATAGATCAGCTGAACAGCCCATCATCAAAGTCAAGAGGGAGCTTATGGAATCTTAAGGGCACAAGGTTTGGCATAAAGATTAAAAAAGAACCTTTTCCCCATCCAAAGGTTGTGTGAGTAAGCATTCTTTGAGAAGATAGCACTGACATCAGATTATGAATGAGCGTTGTTCTTGCCTACAGTCCTGACATATGTTTCTAAGCTAAATCTTATTTAGGAACATCAGTAGACCACTTCCCATGGTCCTTGTTCAAAGAAAAAAATAAAAAAAAAAGCCAATGAAGCTGCTTTGCCTTCTAAGACGTTCCGTTACTGTATTTTGGTTGCTTCTCAACTTCGCCCAGAGACACTCTTAAACCCATACATATGGAACTGGCAGCAGCTGCACTTGAAGATAATTTGTGAGTGCTGTGAGTGTTCACATGTTCAATGTTTGTTTTTTTTTTTTCTCATTAAATCTGGGTTAGATATCCAGGAGCCTGGGGTTTTTCATGTATTATTTATACAGTAGACATGTCTGTTCAACTTCAGTCAGTCTTTTTGATCTTCTTTCATATGGGATGTTCAATATTTATCAATGTGGAGGCATAACATTGCTTAGATTATTTTTTCAGAATACATTATCGTAAGGAAGGTCATCATTGCTACTAACAGTAGAGAATAATACTGTATAATTGCACTTGATGCTGTGGAGGAACCACTTAGAAAATATGAAAACATACAAGTCAAAATGTCCGGGCCGGTGAGGCCAGGTAAGGGACTGTGGAACCAAAAGCAGACTCAGAAGCTGATTAAAGGTTAATTAGGTTTTAAAATGTTGAAGAACACAAAAATAGGCAGCCAGGCAAAACCACTTGGTAGGCAGAGTCAACTTAGGCGAAAAAAGCACAGGCAGCAGTACAGGCAGGGCTCAAGCAGATCTCCAGAGTGGCAAAAAAACAGGCAGAGTTTGGTACACAGGTAGGCCGCAGGCAGTTAAGCAAAGGGGCTAGGCAAGACTCACGTGTCAGAACAGGCAGAGGTCGGTAACAAAGAGCAAGCAAAGGTTTCCAAAAAGGTTCAGGCAAAATCACAAAGTCCAAAAACAATTCTTGGTCAAAAAACAGTAAATCCAGCAAGAACATGAGACAACGCAAGAATCCACGCTGAAAGACGTGACGATCCGGCAAAGAGTGTTCCACATGGCATGGCTTAAAAGCCATGGCTGACGAGGAGAGTGGCAGCAGGTGTAGCAGAGCAAACACAGATGATTGGACGCCTCCTTTGTCAGTCAACCAAAAGCCAAGGCAGAAGGAAAACCCGGACCGGAGCAGCAAAGGCATCTCAAGTCACAGGCTAGGAAACGAGGCTTCTGGACCGGGTTGTGACACAAAATGCATCAATCTATCAGCGACACTGTACCTTTACGACATTTTATTGATTTGAATGTGTTTTGATGCATTTGTGATGTCATTTTTCTGTCTATGATTGTGTAAAAGGTCACAAAGGGTGAATTTGTAATGCATATCTCTTGTTTCACCTCTTTGAATCAGCATATATAAGTGGCTATGACTGCTGTTGCAGCTGTACTGTTTGCATCAGTTATGGCTTTTTCCAGAATTTCAGTGTATTCACCTTATGCAGCCCCGCCCATTTTTAAACGTTCTTTTCTTCTGCATTGTCTTTAAACTTCCGGTCTGCTAGCTACTGCTAATAGCTAAGTTGAAAAACCCGCCCAATTAGGATGGAGAGGCTAACGTGGGAAGAGACAAAAAACAGCATCAAGAGGTCGGATGGAGGGATTTTACTTCGCCACCCAAGGCTAATTATTTCCACAGATTGGGTAGATGACATGCGGCGGTGGCCTCAAGTGTCATATGGAGATATTTTTAATTATGTCGCAGTATCGATGGGTGTCGATGGGGCGGCCATGAAGAACTTCAAGAGCACAGAGGCTTATCAGTACCTACACAGTGGGAAGGTCGGTCGTGTTGTGCATTGCGAGATGAAGGAACACAATGTCATATTTTTGAAAGCTGCAGTCAACCCCAGTCAAGCAAGCACACCAAGCCACAGTGCATGGGTGTTAACCAGGACCGATGGAGCCATGGAGACAACTGGGTGCACCTGTATAGCCGGCATGGGGAGGTCTTGTAGCCACGCAACAGCAATTTTGTGGAAGGTAAGTATCTTTTAGCGAGCATGATTTAATGTCTCCGACATCTATTTGATTACATTATCAGTTGTATTTTGACGACTTAGTAGAGAAGACGTGAAACTGTAAACTTGCAAGAACTGTAACTAGGCTAATGAAATCTGAATCTATTGTAACGTTAGCTAACATTAACGTTAGCGTTATGCAAAGATGTGCGCGTTGCTGCTGCTGCAGAAAGTTTAAATCATTGCGATTCTCCGGTATTTCTTTCCCCTTAACGAGGATAACAATTGTTTGTATTGTATATTATATAATGCTATGCTATGTTGGTCAGACCGAAGTTTCTCGTGATTTTACTGGAGTTATCGCAGTACTTTCTTGTACATGTTATGGTAGCTGGTACCATCCAATGGATTTCTGTCCGTCAATGTACATAGTTTGTTGATTGTATTTGATGATATTAACATATTTTGTCTTTGGACAAACAGTTGCTGAACTGGTGACCATTTGTAAGTAGTCTAATCCCGTCATGGTTACAAGAATTAAGGTAAGTAAGGACTACAGGTAAGTAACCTTTTATTTGGTATGGAGAAGCATACCTTACATTGAATTCTGGTAAGTATTTATTTTACTTGGCATATGAACAATATATGTGAATGTAGTACAGCCTCTGACTACATCTAAAAGGTAGGTTAGCTGTTCACTCCCAATGGAGGGTCCAGCATGGGTTGTCAATATTCATAGAATGTGGTATGGAATTAATATATTTTCTAGCATTAGCAGTCTTGAATTTCCCCTTTGGGATCAATAAAGTATCTATCTATCTATTTGTCACTTTTTATCTGGGATGAACAGCATAACCAAACAAACTGGACATCATAGAAATGTGTGCAAACCTGTTGGTATGCTTACTGCTAATCCCATACTGAAAAAAAAGAAAGTTGGCAACCCTGAAACGTCCAGTCCAGAGCCATATAAAGGTAGAGTTGCGACAACTCCATTGACGCTAATGTTCCATTTTTTTCAACAATGGCGGCTAATGGAAGCCTCAAATAGTTCCCGAAATAATAGCAGCAGTGCAGTACAGACTGTTTGTAGCCAACATTTCAGACTCAGATTTACATTATTGGCTCATCCGAATAATAATATTAACAGTAACAATAGTAATAGTAGTAAAATAATAGTATTAATAACCTTATTATAATAATAAACTATTTATGTATCGACTTTGACAGCTTTTCTGCTGCTCAGTTTTTTTATCAGTTCCTTATCAAATAAATTAAAAGAGGCTAAAGCCCAATAAATGTGCCACACATAATAACCTAATATAAGATAAACCTTGCCTATACCATTTCAATTAGGCAGCACTACGCAACACCGTTTAGCGAGCTGTCATTAAGTTTTTGCGCTTTGTAGCCTACAACTTTTTATGATTTGACGTGTCTTGGGAATTTAGCTTTAGCTGCTACCATCATGTCAACATAGTTGTAACGTTATGCACAATGCTCATCTAGGCTATGGATTTAAGTGGTTTAATTTTAAAAGGGCAGCAAAAGTGGGATAAAGTGCAACTGCTTCCCAAAACAATTCCTCCATAACTGTGGATTTAATCGTTATGTGGATAACTTTCAGTGGACTAAACACATAAAAGGTAAGATTTTGTTATCACAAAGCTAGCTGGTTCGTTAAATATGGCGAAGCATATTTACAGCCAACTTTGTACTTGCAGCAGTGAAACTGAGTTTGTTGTTAACATTGTTGGTAACATAAACGTTTCTTCAGTTAGGAGCAGGACTGTTTTTTTATTTTGCATTCATTTTCATTGGCAAAAGCTAGCCTAATATGCTTGAGAGAACCTAGATTTGAGGGAGCTGCAGCTGTTAGCATCAGCACGGTCATATTAACACAGCAGGGCACACTAGCCCAGTGATGGCTAGCCCAGTGATGAAGGATCGTGTAAAATCCCCATCCCCAGAAAGTTTCAAACCAAGCTTGCGCTGATGATGCATGATCACTGATCAAATTGCTATTTTCTGACACGATGCACACCATTCCCAGGTGCTCACCTGTCTGAATCTCAAGCTCTTAATGCTGTTCACAGCACGGTGAATGACAAACGATGACAAAATGCTGTTCATGTTTATGAGTTCATAGCCTGGTAATTTATCGAAGGACTTACATGTCACGTTTTATATTTTATTATGATCACTGCATTACCATGGGGTTACTAAATAGATAGGCCTAATGCTACAGTTAACTTAGAATGCCTACCATTACACTGGAGATGTTAAAAACTTTTAAACTTTTTTTTTTATTCTCCCCGACGATAGGCTAGGCTTGGCTAGGTAATTCGCTCATTAGCTCAGATCAGTGACTACCAGAGGAAACTTGGGGTAGAAAACTCAAAGAAGTAATGTTAGACTAGCTGTGTTACAGTTTCTCGTTGCAAAAATCAAAATTCACAGGAGCTCCATGCGGCTTTTGTAGGCTACACGCAGTCTCAAAACACTGTTTACAGCTTTTCGAAGTCAATTGTAACGAGGTCATTTATTTTATATAGCGATAATTTAGATACACTTATGGGGTGGGTGCAATTGCGTTTTCTAAAGAATCTCCCGTCTTGATTTTGTACAGAAATTAATATTAAGTGACACCAGAGCCCGTCTACGGAGAGCCTTGCCACTCCGTATTAAGTCCTATTGTACCGAATTTTGGATGCAGTTCCACCAGAGTTCCACTGGGGGCGATCGCCATGAGTGCAGAATGAATGGGAGTCAATGCAGCTATACGGCTAAATTTGTCTCTTTCACCTGATTGTCGTTGACAAATCTCAGATTTGATTGTAGTTTGTATAGCTTCAACATGGGTTATAGGTCAAAAGTTGAATGAACGAGTACTTATGTCCTTTTGATTTCTTACAGGTTGGGTCGTTGTTGCACATAACACGCTAGCATTGTGCTAATGAATGATGTCATTGACACATTTGAAAGGCTTTTTAGAACAATTAAGTGACTTTAAAAAATATAATACTCAACCAAGTGTATTTTCTTTGCCTCCCCTTTCGAATACAATACTCAAATTACTTCAACCAGTTCAGAAACCGGAAGTTTTCCGAGAGTGGCAGTTCTCCCCTTATTAGACATTCTCTGGTGACACGCATTATAGGCGGAAAAAGGTCACATTATATAGCAGGCTAAGATATAAGGTCTGGAATTTAATTTAATATTGTTGTAATGGTAGGATAACTACATAGTTTACACAATAATTACACTGTGTTATATTGTATATCAATGCATTTATTGACTGTCAATTACCCCAAATCGTGGCTCTGTCTATCATTGAACAGTAGCCTATTTAATGCATTCTAATCCATTGTCAATCACTTCCAGGAACTAGTTGAGGTTTACACAAACCACGTGACCAACGGAATTTTGAACACCCATTGTCGCAACTCTACCTTTATATGGCTCTGGTCCAGTCTAATCACTTGTCTTGCTCGGAACAAGGTAAGGTCATGAATAATATTGATAACCAGTTAAAGGTAAAATAATTTGGGTATAGTTATAGCTAGGTATTTATAACTATGCATTGTAATTACAAATTCATGTTTTTAGGTGGAAAATGCAGTGTCCAATGGCCTGACAGGAGTTGCCAGCACTGATGAGCAACGGCGAAGGAATAGCGGGACCCAAAGGAACATCACACCAAAGCTGCTGACAGACATCTCCTTTACCCACCATAGTGCCAGTGATGCTTTCCAAGCACGTGATGTAGGGCCTCTACATCTACCTCTGCCTCCCACCCCTCTTTTCCTCACCCAAGAGGCTCTTCGTAATGGACTGAAACATCTGAAGCTGCCCATGTCAAGTCTGTTACACAAGTGTGTAAATGCTGAAGCACCTGCCATGAACCTTCAGGAGCCTCCAGCAGCAACCCACACAGAGCATGATGGTGCCAACATCTGCCCTCGCTGCTCTGCTTTCTATGAGGCTTTTGTGGCAATAGACTCGGGAAGACTGGAGCTGCAGACTCAGGAGCAGCGTCTCACCTCTGGCGACTCTGAGACTGAGAATAATAGCTAGCTCTGCCAAGAAGATGCCGGTCAGAAGCAGCCCCCAAGTATTCTTACAGCAACATGTCTTCCCGCGGTTTCATGGGAATGCTGCTACCATACATGGTGTGGAAGGTGAGGTGTTGGCCCTGAAATGGCTTGAAGACAGTGGCTATAGGGCGCCATGGCAGTTTGTGTCCTGGAGAGCCCTGGCTGTCAGCCAGCCCGAAACACTGGATGTCCTTTCCTAAAAATTGGAATGAAAAATCAGAAATATGACGTTAAGATGTTACAGGGTGTTCCTAAGTTACAGCCTAATGGCCCCCACGGCTTCTACATGCAAATTCAAATTGGCTTGTTCTGTACAAAATTAAAGGCGTGCACATTATTGATTTTGTCTCATTCAAAGCAGGTGATGCTTCACATCCCCTTTGATGAGGCTTTTTGTGCAAAGAATGTGGCTAGACTAAGGGAATTCTATTTCCGAGACATGCTTTCTTTTGTTTCGGACCAGTACAGTGAAGGTCGCCTGTTGCTCTGTGAGCGTTATATGCAGTTACGCAAGTAGTCACAATTTATGCTTACTTATCAACTCCATAAAACTGCTTGTAATTATTAATGCCTGTTGTTTTAATGTAATATTTATGTAGTCTATCAAACATGAAATAAAATAACAAATGCTGAAAATGTGTCTAGTTTATTGACCCCGTCTGACAGACATCATGTTTGTGTATTACAATATACAAGTATCAGTTCAAGTTTTGTATAGAGTTGTAAACATGGAAAAACTCCTAAAAACACTAGTAGAAAGAGCAGACAAAGTTATGGTGGATGCTTACAATTGTTTGAAAATTGTATAGTTGTAAAAATGGACAACAGAAACAACATTGTCTTTGTACCTTACAACTTAATATGTTCAAGTTTTGTATAGATTTGTAAAAATGAACAATAGAAACAACATTGTACTTGAACACTAAATCTAAATTTAAGTTTTGTATAGATTTGTAAAAATGAACAATAGAAAAAAACAGAAACAACATTTTAACCATTAGAACTGATTGAACTTAAACGTCTATACATTATAAACATTGATCATCTTATTCCTCATTTTCTTGTATAATGTCCCCACGAAGATTACATAGACCTGCACAGATTCTCAGAATCTTGTGAAATTTCGGGGTGATGTTAATGGGCACAGTTTCGGAGACTATTCTGTAGTTCTTCAGACGGCATATGACCCTCTCAACGTGCACTCGGACGTTAGCTATGCGCCTCGTGTTGGTTGTGTCTTCTTCAGACAAAGGCAGGCCTCTTTTGGTGAAAGCTGGCAGGACCAGCTTGACTTTACGTTCAGACAGAAGATCTTGGATAACAAAACCTCTGTCAGCCATCACCTCATCACCTGGACGCAGATACTCCAGAAAACCCTGAGTTGGCTGTGATGAACTTGTCACTGGATCTCCCACCATATGCTGGACAGATGTCATGATGAACATTATCAAACCACATGGTGCAATAGCAATGAGGAACTTGATTGTATTTGGTCCATAGACTAAGCCTCTTGAGTCCAGATTGTGAGCCTTCTGAAGAGGGGTCTCAGAACAGTCGATGATGCATGTAGTTACTTGAAGCACTGTGGCATCGTTGCCTGGATTGTCTCCCTGGGCAGCCATGGAACATAGCACCTCATCTTCTCCTCCATAATGTCCAGCCACTGAGAGATTATCCTACTGACCATAGTCTGAGACACTCTGAACCTCTCTGCGATGTCGTCCTGTAATAAGTTCAGCCGGAGCTTCATCAGGGTCATGAACAGTTGAGCTTTGGGGTGTAACTGAGAGATGCTGCATCCTGCTGTCAGATCGTCGGCCAAAGCCTCAAATGCATCCAGTGACAACCCAGTGTACAGTAGAGACAGCCGATCATTCATTCTGGTACCAGATTTTGTTCGGGACACGGTGTTGTCTAGTGGAGGTGAGGACAATGGAGTGGGTCACTGACAGCATAAGTGTGATCTTCCATGTGTAGATATTCCCACTGTGTAGAAGCATCACAGTGTGTCATCCTATCAGTCATCTCAGTCATCCCATCAGTCTCCTGGCTTGCAGAACTGGTTGAGGGTGTTTCTGTAGAAATAACACAGCATCAGTAAGTACTCAAAGATAAGGTTAATCATTGTGCTGCCTTCCAATATAACCAGTCCTGGACATCAAATTATAAATCCTCGACCTGATCCCATGTTGTAATGCTGTTCATTTATTGAGGTCAAATCAAGGCATAGTTAGGGGTGTAGCCTATGAGGTCTACATATCTGAATAAGTGAGAGTTTTATTCTGCATATTTTCCCCATTGCAGCATTCTAAAGGTTAAAAACAAGCAACAGGAGAAACTGTCAGTCTGCCCACATCAATGCGCTGTGCAATTTCGTAATTTTGTGTGTCGTCGGGACTAACAGGGAGGAAATGTAACTAGGAACTTGCGTCACTAAATCTCGTAGCAATCACTAACATACTGCTAACAGACGATAGCATTTGCTATCGCTGTTTGCGAACATGCTGATATGGTTTCAGCTCGGTTTAACCAGGAAGTTTCGAGACATAGGTCTTAACAAGCCCTCACCAAACAAAAAAGTTAGACGGCATAACTGTACATAGTTTTGAAAAAAGGTACTGATGTGATAATGTTGATCATACACATTAGACGCTAGCTGGCGATAATGATAGCTGTTAGTGCTAGCAAAATTGTATCTTACCTGGGAGCCTCACAAGTATACGGACGAGCCTTTTTTCGTCGGATCTAGTAACATATCCCAACCATTTCTCGGGATATGGGTGTTGGTCTGATGGTTTGCCGTCCACAAAATGAAAAGAACAGGCGTAGGGCTTTTTAGGAGGTTCTTCAAGTTTAGCCTTCAGCCCACATCGCCCGGTCCTTGTCGCTGGATGGCGAGGGGTAAAGATTAAAAGCTGCCCCACAACATTCTGCTCTAGTTTTCCGTGGACCACACAGTACTGTTGTAGGGATGCAATGTAACGCAACGGACAGAACTCTTTCAACCGGAAGTTCAATTGTTGTGACTGAATAAGGTGAATAGCCGTCAAGTGTATTTTTAGTGTAATAAAAGGGGACGTTTAAAATGCTATGGACATCTTGAAAAAAAAGTATAGCTGATGTGCCAATATAAAGCATGTGTATGTTTTATTCTATGACAGAACTAACTACTGTCAGATTGGTTTGTGAAATAGCTCTTTCCGCTCTGCATGTCCATACGTGCACCTACTGTATTTTGAGCACAAAGGTGTAAAGCAGTCCCCTGTACAGTTAGTCGTTCCAGAGTAATCCAGTTTTGAGTTTGCAGTAAAGTTCGACATACATGGATGTCTCCAAATTTGGGCTTTAAGTTTTACAATGTGTTTAAATTGTTCCACATGATTTCATAACGGGCCAAATACAAAATAAATGTTACAAATATCGCCTAGATATTGGTAAATCAGAGTACAGCTGACTAAGAATTTGTGAAAGTAGCCTTAATGATCACAAAATGCTAAGCATGCATCTAGGCTATTTGAGTTTCTTAAAGCTGAGCTGTGATTAAATTGTTCAATACATGATTTCATAACAGGCCAAATATAAAATAAATGTTATATATAGCCTAGATAGTCAGATGATTTACAGTTCTATGTAATATGTCATGTTTTCATTTCATGTTTTTGTAATGTTTCATACAGTGATGCAGGTCTACTGCAGTGAATAGGCTAAACTTTGATCATTGTTATAGCCTACTACTGTATAGTTAACTTTGGCCTTGGTGCCCTGACATGTGGCCTTTGTGCCCCCCACCAAATATGCCCAACTGAAGGCCAAGTGGCCTTGCCCCCAGAATGGTGAAATTCCAAGCCTGCTCATGTTCATGAATCAATGTTTGCTTGTAAGATGGAGATATCTACTATGTGTATGTGCTGTGCACATCACAATATTGTTTTCTCTACAAACATGCAACAATTATGAACACACACATGAACACATGAACACACAAGTCTCATATGAATAGCTGAAGCGTTTGTAAGCCAGGTCGCGCTTCGACTTCCACAAGTAAACTAGTAAACTAATTGGGGACAGGAAGTTTCTCTCATGAAGCTTTCTGAGCTGTTTTTACACACCAAACATTTTTTTTTTCTTTTTTTTTTTTTCTTTTTTGCCTAAGGTGCCCATGAAAATCCCAGAGGCAAACCCTCTTTCTTCCCTTTAAAAGCACTGGCCAGTATTTCAGGCCAAGCTATCAGGATGTGAAGATTTTCTCATAAAAAAAATAACTGTCATGCTTAAAGCATGTTTAAAGCACAATTTAAAACAGATGATGCAATCTGTTCATTTCTTCCAAGAATGAACATCTCTGAACAAGCTGCAGACTTGTCTGCTGTAACTGCCACACTGTTTCAAAATCGTCTACACATATGGTGGTACTGTACATATGTTATACTTCACTCTTAATACAAATCTGTCTTCATCACAGTTAGCATTTTCTCAATCTTTCAATTAACCCAAAATACATCTACTATGCAATCCCTGTCGCTCAAAAGCTTTATATTGATATTGGAACACCTTGAGCTCTTTCTTCATGAAATAGTCTTATCTAAAGCTTGATTAATTCATTATAATCTCCCATTGTGACTTTCTCTAAAGTTTTAGAAGCATATGCATATCAGCTTTCTGTCAAAGATTATGATTCCAGAAGTTTCTGAGTATCAGAATGCTTTAGTTGCAGTTTGGTTTACAGTGACAAACATTCTGTATATTTTAAGATTTAATTTAGTGGCAAAACAGTTCTTTTTTTAACTGAATTTACTCTTATTATCTCTGAAGTGGCTCATATAAAAGTTTTTCTTTTGGGTAATAATAGGATGCAGCCATTCCTATTACCAGAACAATTAGGCTCTGAGGATCTTCTGCTGCTGCTCAGTGGAGGGTGGATAGGCAGATGTCTCCCATGATTGTAGACACTCAGCACTTGGTGTGCGGCGCTGTGTGGCACGCCGTAGTGTGGCACTGACAATGCACCTCCGCCTCTGCCCGACTCCGAGCTCTCCGAGCTCCAGGCTCCTGCTGCAGTGACATATGGGCCGGCGCCGACACCCGGGAGCATAGCGCATAGCTGTTGCCCCCAGCAGGGTGAGATGTGACTCCCCACTGAGCACTCGTGAGGGGCTCATCTGACCCCTCGTTACCACACAACCCTGGCTGCATATTGAGCTGATCACCAAGGAGGTGATAGTGTTTTGCCCCGATCCAACCTCCACACCCATTACACCACCCTCCACCAGCGCACCCCCCTGTCATGCCCCTTGTGCCCAGCCTGACAACTCCCATGTGTTGGCACACAGGGTGTGTGTGTGTGTAGCTGTAAAGAGTTGGGGAGTATTCACAAACTATGCTAATGCAGTCACTGCAAGGATGATTAGTCTAATGTCACCAGCAAATGGAGGACACTTTCTCATTAATCACGCTCGGGGCACTCAAGAACAATGCAATCTGGCGCCTCTAGTCTTCCTTAATGAGAGCAGGTGAGACGCTTAGGCCAGATTAATTTCCAAGAATACAGTAATCATGCGCGTCATGGGCATCCTTGGCTGGATTAATGTCACATGCATATTACAGCTGCCCGGTTTTCAGAAACTGATTTAGTGATTTTGAGTGGATTTTTGTGGATGCAACTCTGTGTTATAAAGTAATAACTCCCATTAGAATATTGCACATAAACACCCTCCCTCTCCCTTGAGACATACAAAAACATGAAACAAGATGTCTGGCTTTGTAAAAGAGCTTTTACACCCTCTTGATCCAAAATAGGACCATATGATGCAGAAATTGTAGATCATAGAATTCAGGGTGTGATCTATCTATCTATCTATCTAATCTATCTATCTATCTATCTATCTATCTATCTATCTGTCTAAAGTCATTTTCTAAAGAAACCTGGATTCGCCAAACCCTAGCTTTCCCTTGAGGGCATAGCCAATGTCTCTTCTAGCTGCAATGCACAGCGTTACATGATTCAAAAGAAGTTAGTGTTGGGCACTTGCTGTGGAACTGCTTTTTTCAACAGGCAAAAACACCAGTACAGACTATACAGTAGGTGCTAACTATGGGTGTGAGTCTCAAGGTTGATGATGGTCTACAGATTGTCTGCTCTGGCCTGTGACCACACTCCATCTTCAGATTTAGTTATTTCAGTAAATGGTTCTCTAAGAGTTCTTATACAACACGTTTCAGGAATGTAACCTGGGGAAAATAAGCCTCACATTCTTACATTCGTACATCTATTCTTACATCCCTCTCTTTCTCTCGCTCTATTTATATATCTATCCTTCACACACATACAAACACATACTATGTGCACAGACAGGGGCAGGGGTTTGTCTATGAGTGCATACACATATAGTGGTTATTACACACATGTAGTTGCATGCATGACAAGATTTAGCCAGCCTCGCTCTCAGGAAACTAATAAGTAATATCCTCTTCCTGAAGCTCACAGGGATGAAGGCTGACTGGCTGGATTTACAATCGAACCTAATTAAGCCCAATGTACAACAGGCAATGTCTATTCAGGTCAGTGCCGAAGACTTTTTTAGGCTTGTGTTCTTGGCAAGCCTTATCAAATAAGTGCTGGAGCCACTAAACCGTGTCACAGCTTAACAATGGTGCCATAAATAAATTCCATTCTGCACTGTGTTTGATAATGCGGCGTCAATTTATTTCCAGGAGTTGTTCTGTATTGGGTTGATCGCGTATTCTATTGGGATTCAGATTTCGCTTGTAAGGTCCATAAATAAACAAATATTTAAACATTTGACCCACCGATCTTTTAAATGCTGTTTGAATGTGTGATTGCACAGCATTTAACTTGCACATGGAGCCCTCTAGATTTACAATAGTTCCGCTAACTCCATCATAAACAAATAGCAATGGCTTTTACATCATAGATAAATCAATATAAAATGAGAGGCAGTACAGTTATAGCAAATGAAAACAGCTGTGATTTGCTCATAGGAAGGAGGCCTCCGACTGAGACACCAGACCCACACAGTGTCAAGTGGAGTATAGCTGTGACTTCATTGTTCAAGCTGAATATTTAATGAGAGGAAGTCATTTCAGAGAACACTCTGTGCTGCTGCTCTCTCTTTGACTTTGCCAGCAATAATAGTTTTATCAGGTTAACATTATTATCACTGTATTTCAAAACAGTCAGCATGGTAACTTTGTAAAACAGGAACTTGTTTGGTAAACTGATGTCATTTTTGCAGATTTGATAATATGTAGAAATTTAAATGGCCAACTTGACAAGTTATGGTATAATCATTAATTGTACAGTCCCCATAATTGCTGAGCATTTACCTAGTGAATATGTAAACTTAGAGTATATTATTGGGTAAGTATCACAGGTAACATGGTAAATACAGAGAACTGCATGTGAAATACTTACAGTGGACACATCTCAACTATTATCAATACATTTTAGACCATTACTGGGTAATTAATTACTACAGGTATTATGTAGATAGATACAGAGAAACTACAAGTGTAATAATGCAGGGACTGCAAAAGGAATGGTTCCTACCAGACTGTAAAAGGAAGTGTTACCATAATGGTTTGGCTAGGACCTACTAGGGAGAAATGCATTTTACCCTCTACCCAGTGTTTTTTTTTTGTTATCCAAGTTTCACCATTTTTCAATATTTTGTAAGGAAATTGTGTTATTTTTCTTTTTCCCCTTTATTGAATAATCTACTATCCATTCATGCCCTCTATTTTGTTCCATATTGATTTTGTTTCATCTGGTCAGTTGAATGACATGTGAGCTGTGCTACAAATAAATGACATTCATGGTCCACTAAGAACTAGCATGTGTCGGAATGTGATACACAATCCATATTAAATCAGCACACTCCTCCTGCAATGTATTCAGCTTTGCTGCGTACTTGGACGACGGATGAATGATAAGGCTAACTTTCTTCTCGACTATCAGCCTTGAACAGAGAGAAGAATGCTTCCCAGCCCTGTCAGCGGCCACTTTAGTGGCCTAATCATTAATGCTCTGTGACTGAGCAAGGCCAAATTGAAATTGCTTCACTAATTGAGGAGGGCCTCGTCATCGCGGCACCCTCTTAGCAACATTGTGTGATGAATAGGCATATAGGCTGAGGATGTTTCACTAACAGGAAATGAATGTGCAACGCACAATCTTAGGATGTAAGCAAGATGACCAAAGCCGCAGGCACTTACACCACATTTCTATTTGTGCAGTAAAATTCAGCACTCAGGACTAACAAATAACAGCCATGGATTCCACTAGTAGTTCATCTGACACTAGGTATCTGAACACCTGCTCCTTTCAATGAATCTCTTAATTTCAGTCTATGCATAAAAATTGTGTTAATTTATTTTGTCTATTAATTTCCTGAAATATTTGTACAGATAAGCATGTTCAATAATAAAATGTAAAATATAATAGAGTATGGGACTTGTTTCCTTTCCCCTCTCCAAACCAACATTATATTACTACGATATTGTTATTTTATGGAAATGGGGTCAGACAGAAGTTTATGACAAATTTAAGACGGAAATGCAGATAACCTCCTTTTGTTTATTTGTTTGTTTATTTATTTCATTTCAAAGAGGCTGTAAGTGAAAGTCATCTCAACTCTGCTGATAACAGTATGTACTCCAGAAGCAAATCTGGGTTGTCTTTCCATCCTTTTGATGTTTTTTTTTTTTTTTTGGGGGAGTGAACTTTCACTCAGCACTCCACATTCACTGCGGTGCAGTGTCTAGTGTGACAATTGTGCTTCATGTAGCTTGACAGTCATAGGGACGTGATGAAAAGCAGTCGTACATTTGGGTGATGCTCAATGAGAGGCCATCAGTAAAGTCATGTGATGCACTTGACAGGCTTCAGTATGGGAAATCTTATGGCTGTGTGTTTATCAAAGCAAGAGCACATGATTCAGTAAATTGGTGCCGTACTGGTCCAATGTTACCCTTTTTGTCTCTTTTTGTCTTGCAACTGAATTCACAGAATGTTTGGGTTTACTTTGAGTTTTGAGAATGATCAAAAGCAAGACACAAATATAGTCTCAACAGAGTTATTTTTCCTCATCAATTTTTTTATTTATTGGCAAGACTATCCAATTGAATCCAATTTATAGAATTAACCAACAAAAAAAACAGCTTTTTGAAATCACCACCACAAGCTGTGTTTAACTTTATTTAACTATGTTTTCACACCCAAGGCCAAAACTTTTTGAATGATTCTGCACCATTTTTACATTTCCGTTTGAAATGAGTAATCCTATGCGTCAATGGGAGGCTTTTCTCTTTCAGCGATAGATGAGAGATTATTCTCACCATTTTCAATAAGACAATGTCATCACATTAAGGCATTGGCAAGGACAGGGGAACCATTTTTGTTATTCCCATGCTGTCAGCCATCATTCTGTCAAGTCACTAGAGCCATGACAAAACCCTATCCAATGTGTCATGACCACCGAGTCCTTAGCTGTCTTGCATCATGCACTTATGTAAGATGTACAGCATCACTTTTAAATGAATACATGTTTTCAGTGGAAAATTCCATGCGTGAAATAAGTGACTATAAAAAGGGCCACATTTACATAAAACAGTCATGCATCAGCCACTGTAGGCCTAAAACACCATTACACATGGATTATGAAGATGCCCCAAAGTTAATGAACATACTGTACACATTTGCCACAGCATGAACTGAAGCAACCTTGTCTGCCAACTATTACTGTATTTGTCTGTTAATTTTATGTACCGCACCTGCTAGTCAATGTCAATTTAAATAAGTTAAAATACACATTTTCAGAGCTCCGTGTTAAAAATCTATCGCGTATCTATTATTGATTCAGCTTTCTGGGCAGGCACCCGCATACCAAATTGTTATGCCTGTACCACATTCCACCTCAGTGGACTGCAGACTTGTTTTGCCAGCAGCCAACTAAGATTAAACCAGTGGCTGCAAGCTAAGAACCCCATTTCACTTTAACTGAAGCATGGCTGTTCATCAGTAACATAAAGCCACACACTCCTCAGACCGAGATAAGAACAATCGATTGTTAGCCTGAAGAGATATTATTAACCAATCACCACCTACATATGTGAAATGAGAAGCTGAGCTGCTATCTTGTTTAATTAATAACATGTTGTGCATTGCATGGAGCTGGATAGTGAGCTATCTACTCTACTGCCGTAATACCGGTACAGAAATTCCAGTCTCATGTGGTTTAAGGGTATGTCAAATGATATGCAGGAATTAAACATAGACATATCATGGTAGTACATACTGATATTTGGTTTTAGAGTTAGTTTACAAATGGGAACGTTTTGTATCCCAACACGAGCAGAAAAAGTGCAGAAATGGCATGAGCTATGATTTGGGAAAATAGGCATGAGCTTGCTGTGTAGTCACTGGAGGAAGTGCTGTAGCAGGGGGAGGGCTGTGCTTGGAGAAAAACACAAACATGGCTTCCTGGTGATTAATTGCACAATTAGCACCCCTAACAGGTCCTCAAAAACACACCCATGGCTCCGCCGGTGAGATAACATGTGTAGAACAAACCGAATGTGACCCCACTATTAGAGAGCCACTTTTGACTGTCTAATCTCTGTCCCTTCGAGTCAAAGCAGTGCACTGCACACAATGTCAAGTCCCAAATTGGGGGTTGCCGTTTCTCCCAAGTCTAGAAAGTCCAAAGTGTTTAAGTTCAGCGAGCCCATGAAAGGTGAAAAAAGGAAGTGCAATTTACTGGCCGGGAAATAGTGCCGCCATGTTGGCCTGTTTCTACTTTCTTCAGAGAGAAATGTGAATACTAAAAGATGTACTGTATTAACTAGACTGCATTTCCGGCGGGAACTGCAAAAGTGTGCTTGCCCTGGTCCGGTCACCAATGTGAGCAGACGGTGACATACGCTATGCTGAACCTGGCTTGATCCAAGCATTCTAACAGTGCCTTTCAGTGTTGGAGCAGTGGCTATACCTCAAAAGCTCTATTCAACTATTGCCTTGCGGGGTGAATGTGGTTCGTTGGATTTTACCTGTGGCCTGCCTTCGAATTTAGCTTCTATGGCTAAAATCAAATCAATGTCTTCATCATCTATCTATGGACTGCATTTCCCATGATGCTTTTTTGGATGTCATGACTCTGTAAAAGACTACAATTCCTAGAATGCACTGAAACTGAAACAGGTGTCATGAATCAATGATTATATGTAACCTCATGAACTGTTTCACTTAATGTGTTTTTACTCTGCCTTAAGAAGGTCATCTGACCGAAAGCTTGCACATAGAGTAAAAAAACTTGTTTGCAAAGACTTGAGAGTGCAGATTTTTCTTTACTTTTTATAAAATCAAATCAATAAAATAAAACAACAGCAGTGATTGGCTGCAAAAATAAATAATATCAGGTAACCTAATATCAGGTAACCTAGAGAAAAAATTGAAATTATGAAATATGACTAAGGCATTAAAATGCTACTTGTTTGTCAGGATACTTTTTCACTGATTTTTTTTTTTAAAATGAGCTATGAGTGTGAATGTTATATATTCCATCCCCTAATTCTGTTTTACTGGTTTATTTGACAAATAATCTATATGGATTTGCTCTATAAAGACCTTATGTCTGTTTGGGATTGTTTTGAGAGCCTATTGATGTATCTCAGAATAAAGGAATGTCCACAACATTAGTGATGTTTTTTTTGTGTGTGTGAATGTATTTTACTTAACTCATTGAATGTAGCTGGATACTCATGAACGCATGTCTCTAATAACCACAATAGGAGTAATTTTAGCAACACCCGTATTTTGTGTGGCCCATAAGGACCAGTGGATCATGAAAATGTGCCAAAATTCACATTCCTTGCTTGTTGTTGGTACTTTAATCCCATTTAGATTGCCACTTATCTGAGATATAAGAGTTCAGTATAGGTTTAAGGTCTGGGGCAGGGATTTGACATTCTGTGACTTCTTCATTGAGGGCTTGCTTAGCAGCACTGTCCGCTTTCTCATTTCCCCTCAGACCAACATGGCCTGGGACCCAGCAAAAAACTACACTCAAGTTCTGGTTCTTTAGACGTTCTAGTTAATCAAGCTCAGCTTTGGTTGTACTTTTTACATGACATTAAAGCCTACTGGAAATATTTTTAATTGCAATTAAATTGAATGCAATTTACTTTTACGATTAAATAAAATTAATTTATCCCTCTCACCCATAGTTTTCTATGTATTTACAAATGTACATAGGCCTACTGTAATTACATTTATACATAGTTATTCTACTGGTCTTTATACTATTCATCCTGCACATAGCTGTATGTTATGTACATATCTGTTATATATTTGTCATATTGAATATCCATATTTATTCTGTTTTATTATATTCTGTTAATACACTGCATATATCTATATTATTATTTCTACTATTATAATGCTACTGCTACATCTAGATACATTATTCTACTTATTGTATGAGATAACTGCTAATACATTGCACATATTTATATTTAATTCATTACTCTAAACCACCTTCTGTAAATCAACTGTATACTACTGTCTACATTGCACTATATTTCTTGACCTGTCTCAGTATATTTCATCACCTTTCCATACTTTGCATCACATTGCATGCATACTGTAGCTACATGAATCACAGCTAAGATCTTTGGTTGCTATGAAGGCCAGTCGTTCTAAATGGATGGTTGCTATGGCCAAAGGCCAGTTATCTCTGCCTTTGTCAAGCGGGCATATCCTAACTTTATCTTATTTTAAACATCTCTATTTTACTTAGCCTACTTCCATACAGTGAGTCCCATTAAGAAGTGGCCACTTCATTCGTGCTTACCGTGATTCACGCATCAACATTATTACATTAATCTGTCACCATATGCCTATGCCAACGTTTGCAAAGAGGAGAATCTTTTAATTTGATTCACAATGAAACGTTACATTTAATGTACATGTAAACAATGAGTAGGCTAGTTTTGGTTGTTGTTGGTGGTGTTACTGCATCCCTTAGTTATGCCTAAGATGCAAAATTGTTCCCTCATGATTGTTAGATGCATTTCAAAACATCGCGACGTGAAATGCCACCACAAAACATTGTTTGTGAATCGGTCTTATTAGGAGTCCTCACTTAAGCTGTCACAGACTCAGCTGCTACTATTAGGGCTAAAATGCTTCCTGAATTACTCTTAGAAAAAAAAAAGTCCTAAAGTTATGAGTGACGAAGTTACGAGTACAAGCATCTCATATCAAATGACCATGGCATTATGCTTAGCAACATAAATCCCATAACGTTACAGCAACATCTCCTCCCTATGACATAGCTAGCTAGCTTCTAGCTACACAAGAAATGAATGATGTTAAATCTCCGCTTAGCATTCTAATAACAGAAGGGGCACATTTATGTGGACCATTACAACATGACTCATTATGTCTGTAACTCTATAAAACACTTACTTTCATAAAGGACGCACACCATCCAGCACACATGGAAATCGATATTTTAGGTTCTTGGCCACGAATTCAAAACGTGTCTCTCTGAAGCTCTGTTCTAGAATCTTTGGTCTGAAGTCTGTTCCAGTTGCTAGGCAACATCAAATAAACAAAATGAGAGTCTTCCAGTATTAAATGTGTACGTGTGATTAAGAATGGATGTGTGTGTGGTTTGCAATTAGAATAAACAAGAAATAACATTTCCAATAATTTCCAATTACACCAGTACTGACCGGACGTTTTAAAGTTGGAACAGTGTCTCTGTCTCAAAGGGCCTAGGCGCTAGAGCTGACAAAAAATTAGGGAGACGGGGAAAATAATAATAAATATAACCGCAAGCGGTGATTAACGGGGTCCGAGCAAAACGAACATGAGGTAGTATAGCTTTTTAGTTTACATATGCTTTGATTGTTTGGGCCCAATTGTTCAAAAGAAACGTGATCGGATCTCGGTTATCGGATTTCAGTTACTGGATTTCGGCTATCGGATTGGATCAAATCTTGAAAATGGGTTGTTCAAAGGCAAATTAGATCACATAATCTATTCTTGGTTTTGATCTGGATAAAACCTTCACTTTGTGTTGTTCAAAACTTTTGATTTGGATTGGAATAAATTTGATCCATAAAATTAGGATTACCCTGTGCTGTAACATTATAGTGTGCTAACCTCCACAACCTAACAGTATTCTAACAGTACTCTATTCTAGTGTGCTAATCTCCACAACCCAATAGTATTCTAACAATACCCTATTCTAGTGTGCTAACCTCCACAGCAACAGTATTCTAACAGTAGTATTCTAGTGCGCTAATCTCCACAACCCAATAGTATTCTAACAATACTCTATTCTACAGGACTATGCATTTGTCATGGATAAGATGAAGGGTCTGATAATGGAAGGCAGTGTTTCCCACAGAATGGAATTGTATTTGTGTTGGTAGGTGAAGGGGGGGGGGTGGGTTCTGTGTTGGAGTCAATAAGATGAACAGCATATATTTATGCATTTATAGTTGCCTTGCACGACAAGTCCTGACAAGTAGCTGTAACGTTATAGTGTGCTAACCTCCACAACCCAACAGTATTCTAACAGTATTCTATTCTAGTATGCTAACCTCCACAACCCAACTGAAGGAACTGTAGGGGGCGATGTGGGTCGAGGTAGAGTGAGTGTGTGGCGAGCAGGCAGAGCCTCGGTCAGAAGGCTCAATGGTATAAAGTGATGACACGGAGATGGCAGGTTTCGGTGCAATACAAGTGAACTTTATTTGAGTTTCAATTCATCTGTTTTGTTCTTTACTTGTATGTGTGCTGCATCAAAGAGGAAACAAACAGAAAATGGAGTAATCAGTGAAATAGGGTAAATCAGTACAGATCCCAACTCACAAACAAACCAATTGACATTTGTACAATAAACTGAAATCAAATGGCTATATAAGGTACAACTAAACAATACTTGACATCCCAAGTCAACCAACATCACCTAATCATCTATCACATGGGACTCCAACACACCAAACCAACAAACAAAGACCTTAACTTTACACATGATGGCAGAGCTACTCTACAAACTGATAAACATAACAAAAGTCATAGTGAGGGTCATTAAAGTGATGACTTACTTTAACTCAAATACTCACACAGAGCAGGACACACTGGAGTGCTGGGTTGAGATGAACAAAAGAGTGAACTGAAGGCGAGCAAACAATTGATCCTGGTCTGGCCCCTGCTCCGGAGCTACAGGGTTTCCCAGCAGGTAAACTGGGTGTGGTTAGGTGGCAGAGCCAAACAATCCTGCAATTTCTCCACAGCACTTTCACCTCAAGCCCTACTTACACTGACAGATTTTGGAAAGATTTGCAAAGATTTGGAAAAGATTTTTGAAAGACTGCAGTCTCAGACTCTCTCACATCTAAAGACAAGTAGGAGAGTTTTAAGTCACAGACTATGATTTTGCAATGACTAGGGATCTTGCAGGGTCACTATTTACAAGACTGCAACACGATTCCTTTAAATTATTACCCATTGTGCAATAGATAAACAGGAACTGAAAATTATAGCCTACTAAACTCAAAGTCGTATTTTTGTGTTTCTGCAGCATTGTTTCATGCGTGACATCCTTAACTGATACAGAGTTGTTCTGTCAAGTGGAAGAGCCGACTAAATATGTATAAGAAATGACAAATATTATAAAAATAACAAATAATTATAGGCTACAGCTGTGTCGGAGTCAATAAGATAAACAGCCTATAATTATACAGTTATACTTGCCTTGCACTACTGAGCCACTGTCAATCCTACATGTTGGCCAGTCACATTCACATGGTGAAAATTTGTATTGGTAAACACACAACAAGAAAAACTCCAAGCATGGAGGGGCAATTAGACATTTGTAGAGATGAACACTAACAGATAAAATATAAATATGATAGAATTAATGATGAAGGAAAAATAGTAAACAAAGAAGTTCCCCTGAATGTCATAGAGTGTCTCGGCATTCTGATTCTTGGCAACTGATGAGTGTGAATGTTGATTGGCTGATGTCATTCAGGTGCTGTTCAATGGTGTGAATCTTAAATGACCAATAGCATGTGCAGCTTGATCCTAAAGTTCTAACAGGGATTTGAACACTCAACCTAAGAAACACCAGTATAAGGCATTATCCCACTGAGCCACTAACAATCATACACATTGGGCAGTCACATTTACATGGTGAAAATGTGTGTTGGTAAACACACAAGAAAAACTCCAAGCATACATTTGAGAATAAAATGAAGGGCTTTCCTGAAAGAGTACACCTGAAATCTTTTTGAAATTCTGGGGCAATTAGACATTTGTAGAGAAGAACACTAATGGATGAAATATAAATATGATAGACTTAATGATGAAGGAAAAATAGTAAACAAAGAGGTTCCCTAAATGTCAGAGTGTCTCTGCATTCTGATTCTTGGCAACTAATGACCTAACCTAACAAACACCAGCACTATCCCACTGAGCCACTGACAATCCTACATATTTGGCAGTCACATTCACATGGTGAAAATGTGTGTTGGCAAACACACAACATCAAGAAAATTCCTAGCATACATTTGACAATAGAATTAATGGCTTTATAAAAAAAGAGTACAGATCTGAAAATGTGTACTGTTAATGGTATCCACATAATGATGGTTGTATGGTTGTTCTCCACGAAAAAAAAATACTCATATAGGAATATATAGGTGATATAGGATAAATGGGCTGAGTGCTCGAACTTTGTTGGTCTATATCTCTGAAATGGAACAACATATCCAAATTCTTTTGATAACTTTTGTGAGGCTTTGTCTAAACATTGTCTGTGAGAATTTTGGTGAAGATTTGATAATTGAAATTGTGGCAAAAGTAAACATTTTTAGAGCATAAGACCAGGGTGAAAAAGATGCATCTGAATGTAGAGATTAATATGATGAAAGAATTTTGAGTCTAGGTCAATCTGGTAAGGAGAAATAATCATTTTTGACAAGAGCGCCACCATTGGGTGCAGTACCCCAAATTTTGGGTTATGGGTAGTGGGGGGTACTGTTAACAATACTTGAAAATGTGACGTTTCTAGGACTTACGGTTTATAGGAATATAGGTGATCTAGGAAAAAGGGCCTAAGTGGTCTAACTTTATTGGCCTATATCTCTGAAATGGAACAAAATATAAAAATTCTGAGCGATAACTTTTGTGAGGCTTGGTCTAAACATTGTCTGTGAGAATTTTGGTGAAGATTTGATTATTTTTGAAGAGTGTGAAACTTTTTATAATGTTTGGCTTTTCCATTAATTTGTGTTAAAATTAAACATTTTTAGACCATAAGACTTGGGCCAAAAAGATGCATCTGAGTTTAGAGATTAATATTATGAAAGAATTTTGAGTCTAGGTCAATATGGTAAGGAGAAATTAGCATAATTAACTTTTTTTCCCCAATAGCGCCACCTTTGGGTGCAGTACCCCAAATTTTGGGTTATGGGCAGAGGGGGGTACTGGTAACCATACCTGAAAATTTTAAGAGTTTTGAGTTACGGTTTAGGCTGCAGTATGACTTTTACAGAATTTTGGCCAAAAATGAACGGTACAGAAACAATAGGGGTCCTGCAGCTACGCTGCTCGGACCCCTAATAATAAAACTTAAGAAGAACAATAAGTGTGCTTGCAAGCACACTTAATAAAGATATAGCAGCTCTCTCTTTCAGGTAAGCTTGTGCGTCAATATTTCTCCATGGTAACCGTGGACTTCAGAGTTCTCCCTCTACTCATTTTAAAAATGCATCGGCATCCTAGTCCTTTAGTAATGAGAAAACAAGTTGTCCACCTCCATACTACTCTTAGCTCACCTCTATTTAACACCCTTAAAATAGCTGTCACTCTGGATGCCACGCAGAAGCAAAAAAAAAAACAGAGTGACTCATCTCAAAAGGTCTGGCTGGTCTAAGGTGCAAAGGGGGGAGAGGCCATTTCTCAAAATGGAGCTCAGTGCATATGTAGGCAGTAGGAATAATACTCAGGTCAGTGAAAAGAGTTTTCTTGAGGAGTCAACAATTTCCGACAGCTCTGACTTACCCTGTCTGCATGAACCCCAGCTGAAGTCAAAGCCCCCTTTTAGTAAAATGCAATCCTAAAAGGCTTATAAAAGAGTGCACAATGACGTCTGAGTGGTTTGAATCCCCTATTGCACCAAAAACCACATGGTCTTTTGTTACAGACTGTTGGAATATTGTCACCACTTTACTTGACTGAGAGCATAAATCTAAATTGTGCATATCCCATCATTGTCCTAGTCTGTCAGAACAGATACTGGAGACTGTACACATACATGCAGTTGTCTTGCAGATGCTGTTCATTGTGAGATTTATGCATTTCTGTTCATTTACACACAGAGGGCCAGATGTGCTAACGCGTTTGCACCCACTTCAGGCGTATTTGTTTCGCCTGAAGTATTGAGGTATGTACAAACAGGCCGCAATGATGTAAAAGCGCAAACTGCCTGTCGCAGGAGCTGA
>NC_063211.1:23572333-23712965 GCF_017589495.1 Alosa alosa | reverse complement strand
TTCCGATTGAGATATACACGCTCTGGCTATTCTAAATGCAAAAATGCATCAGGGAGTTATGACAAAGCGGTAACTAACAAACTAGATCCTAATAGAAAGCTGTTAGCTTCCCCTAAGCTACAGGTAGGATTATAAGGTAGGCCTATTTACAACATAAATTGTCAATAGGCTATGCTGATGCACACAAATAAAATCTCCTTTGAAAACCAATGGCTTCGCCTTACAGTATCAAAGCGGACTTAAACTGTCATATCGTGGCGAAAAGTTGTAATAACATTCACGCAGCTCCATGAGTCAAGGAGCGAATGAAGTAGCCACTTCTAAATGGGGACCCACTACACAGTAGCTTAAGGTGTTTTGCTAAAGCAGCCATAATGAAATGAAGGTGTCATTGTTTGGATACTTCACACACACGTGCTTTTTAATTTCACAGACTACAACTACCAAGCTGTAATCAAAGCACATCGATTCCCCTCTCACCCTGCACGCCAAAAAAAAATAAACAGGCTCTCAGTCTCACGCATGTATAGGCAAAACTGTATCAGACCGGTGTAACGTTGGTAAATCTTCCATTGCACAGAATGATTTTGTAGCACGCGCAATAAATGACAGTCGAAAGATACAAACAGTGCTGCTATACATTTGCTTGGTATAACCGCATTTATAGTTTTCTACAAATGCAATCAATCAAATGCCTCCATCACTCAACCAACGCTTAACGGTAACATTACCTAGGTCCTTATTGATATTACAAGATTAACGTATCTGCAGTAAAAACCAAGCATGTCCGATAAACATCCTCAGATTTATTTCGCTTCAAGAAGAAATGGGAATTACACTTCATGTGAACATCGCCCTATCCTTATTAGATGTTCGCGGCAAATTACAGTCCTTGTATGAAGCGTCCATTGTTTTTCAACCCACTTTTAACTTCCAACCAAATTACGCCTCACTGCAACGATGCGCCATCTAGTGGACAAACGACTACTTCGCCAATACTGAAAATGCAGCCATGATGATGATGATGATGAATATTTATTTTGGCTTTCTTTTAATCCCTACTGAATTTGTAATTATGTATCGGCCGTTCTAATACCGATAGTATGTGGGTGCCTGTGTGTGTGCATGTGTATATGTGTGCACCGCCATTTACAGGCCAATGAGTGTACAGTCACTAAATGTACACATAACCTAATTTTTTTAGACCCCCCCATGGATGAAATTCTACGAAACTTGGCATACCCCCAGAGAATGCCAGGTCAATCATACACATAAAATTTGGTGCAGTTCTGAACATCTTAACTGAAGATAGGGGCGATTAAAGCAGAATAATATTGCATTTTCATTTTTTACCGGGGGTGGGGGTGCAAATCACAAATGAGTGATTATGAGCCAGGTTGATGTGGGCCCTTGAGACCAACATACCATAAAAGATTCTTCATCCTCAGTGCCACGGTTCAGGTAGTTATTTAAGAAAAACAGTTTTTTTTTGCGGTTCAGGGGCCCAGCACGGGGGATTGTTGGTGGTGGTCCCCGGGACAAAATGAAATTTTTCCGTAAAAGTCTAGTGGGGCTACATACCCACCAAATTTCATGTACCCCAGGTGGTTCGGTGTCCCGGTATCAATGACCAAAAATTCAGGGAGTAGATGACGGGAAAAATTCTTGAATTGTGTGCATGTGCGTGTACAAATTTATGTTTATGTGTGTGGGTGTGTGTGTGTGTGTGTGTATGTGCGTGCTTGTGTGTTTGCCTGCGTATGTGTGTTTGTGCATGTGCATGCATGCGTACATATGTCTACTGTGTGAGTATGTGTCATAATGATATGATTACTGTAAATGTATGTGTGTGCGTGTGTATCTGTTCATGCACATGTGTGCACATGGAATGGGTTAACATGACCCTGGAGGCAAACATATCACGGAAAAATTGGTCATCCTAGGCCCTACAGTTCTCAAGATATTCACAGAGAACTGTGTCTGCCCTACCCTCCTTTCGGGGGTCCAGTCCAGCGGGGGCTACAGATCAAAACGAAGAATGACGGTTCCATGCTATCCATGTGGGGTACATGCCCACCAAGTTTTGTGTACCCGGTCTTTCAGTGTCCCGAATCCTTGTTGGTGTAAAGTCACTAAATGTACACATAAATTATTTTATTGTAAAGGCCCCCATGACCGAAAGTACACAAAACTTGGCATGCATTCGGAGGGTGTCATAATGATCCTACACTTTTAATTTCGTGCAGTTTTGACCTTGTCAGCCAGAGATATTGTGATGAAAACACCTAATTTTTTGCTTTTTAATTTTTAACTAGGTGGCACTATACATGAAATAAGTGGTAATGGGATGGGTTGACATGCCCCCTTAAGACCAACATACATAAAAAGGTGGACCTCCTAGGCCCTACACGGTTCTCGAGATATTCACAGAAAACTGTCTCCGCCACCTACAGGCCAGTTGGTGTATAGTAACATAAATTCATTTATTGTGTGGCCCCCATGAACGGAATTCCACAAAACTTGGCGTGCATACAGAGGGTGTCATAATGATCCTACACTTCCAATTTCGTGCAGTTTTGACTATGTTAGGTCACAGATACCTTCAATTACAACACCTCATTTTTACTTTTTAGTGTTTAACTAGGTGGCACTATACATGAAATGAGTGGTTATGGAATGGGTTGACATGGCCCCTTGAGATCAACATACAAAAACAAAATGGTCCTCCTAAACCCTACGGTTTTCGAGATATTCACAGAAAACTGTGTCTGCCCTACCCTCCTTTCGGGGGTCCAGTCCAGCTGGGGGCTACAGATCAAAACGAAAACGATGGTTCCATGCTATCCATGGGGGTTACATGTCCACCAAGTTTCGTGTGTACCCCGGTCTTTCAGTGTCCCGGGAATCATTGACGGAAATTTGGGCATGCGAAAAAAGAAAAAAAGAAAAAAGAAAAAAATCGCCATAATAAATGACACTGACTCGGGCGGTCATAAAAAATGACACAAACTCAGCCATATCCTAGGCCAGTTTTTTTCAATCCATAGAAGGAGAGCCCAGTCTCTCCTGTGACACTGAGGTGCCAAATAGTTTTAATAGCCTGTTCAACTTCAAAAGCTTCGTTCACCTGATGCCAGTCACTGATCGCAATTTCAAATTCGGGAAGCTTCGTTCAATCTTTTTAAGTTTTAAGTGCCCCTATCTGCCCCTTTTGAAATTATATCTCGAGCCTATTATAAGGTCCAGTGCGTTATGTCCTGGGATTTGGACGTGCTCATAAAGAAAAGAAAAAACAGTTTTTTTATAGATGGTTATGAGGAGCAATCCGTGTCATTCAGACTCAACCCTCTTGCTTTGATATCTTTTTTAGTTGTCGCTTTGAACGTCGGCAAGCAGGCATGTTGCGGTTTGCAATTTAAGTGAAATTTCTACAGTAGGCCTACAACATGCAACATGCTTGTTAGGCTGGGCTACTGTCAATGTACTTGTACAGGTAAATGTTCAACAATTGCTGGTGTACAGGCTATAATCAATTAGCTAAATCATTTGTCCAGCTGTTTAAAAACAATTTGTGCTACATTCAAACGCAAAAGGTGCTTTGATATCTTTTTTCGTTTGAAAGTCGGCAAGCATGCTGCGGTTGCAATGAATGAGGATAATTGGTTTTATCTGCGGATTTATTTTTTGCATTATTTTGAATATGACTCGCTCCAGTCTCAACAGCACGTCTACTTTTTCCACAAATCTAAGTTCTAACACACATCCCCTCTCGCTTTCTCTCTCTCCATCCCTGCGCACGGGGCTTTCTTAAAGGAGCTGCACTATTTTACAACAATTGCATCTACATTTTCATTTTAGAATGTTTTGTCTGTTTAAGTCACCGTGACAAATAGGGTATAAGATATATAAACTCACGCTATTGTATTATAATATATGTTTGGTAATGGCTCACTGCATCATGGAAGCAGTTAAGTCAAGTCGCATCAAAAATAGTGAAAAATACTCCCAAGTGACACCTTGTGGTTGTTTGTGTCAACTGCAGTTTGACCATTGCAGTTTGCCATTTCTGCTGAGAAAATGGGGTGCGTGATTCATGAAGGAACCCGTCCAAACTTAACTGGGACCCACTGTAAAGGGAGGAAAATCACGAGGAGGAGGAATCTGTGTTTACATCCGTGATGAATGGTGCCGGGACACTGTAGTAGTATGCAAACACTGCTCACCACTGGCGGAGTTTATGATCATAAAGTGCCGTCCTTTTTACCTGCCAAGGGAAATTATTGCGATTCTGCTAGTCGCAGTATACATCCCGCCTACCAACAATAACAGCGATAGGAACGCGGCTCTTAGTGAACTGTACCAGGCTAACATCCTGGACCTGGTCTACACTACACACAAAGGAGCATACAAAGCCACCCCCCTCCCCCACATTGGACTTTCTGACCATATCATTATTATGCTAATGCCCGCATACAGACAAAGAGTAAAAGCAAACAAACCGGTTCGTAAGCAGGTAAAAGTGTGGCCTGAGGGAGCCTCCGATGCTCTTCAAGACTGCTTTGACACAACAGACTGGGAAATGTTTAAGCAGGCAGCCACTTACAACAACCAGACAGACATAGAGGAGTATACAGACACTGTAACCTCTTACATCACCAAGTGCATGATGATGTGACCCACACAAAAGACATTATCACTCGGGCTAACTGGAAGCCATGGCTGACAGGGGATGTCCTCAGGCTGCTGAGGGCCAGAGACAAAGCCTACAGAGCTGGGGATGAAGCTGGCATGAGAACAGCGAGAGCCAACCTGTCCCGTGGCATCAAGGAAGCAAAAAAGGAATACACTCACAAGATAACCACCCACTTCAATGACAGCAGGAACGCACAAAGCCTATGGCAGGGCATTCAGGCCCTCACGGACTACAAGCCTGCGCCACAGAGCTGTGAGAGCAACATCCCTCTGCTCAACAATCTGAACCGCTTCTTTGCTCGCTTTGAAGCACAAAACAGCACTTGCCCACAGAAGACCCCTCCCCCTCTACACGAGCAGCCCCTGTGCCTCTCTGCCGACAGCGTGAAGAGGACACTTGCTGCTGTCAACAGGCCCAGACAACATCCCAGGTCGTGCGCTGAAGGACTGCGCAGAGGAGCTTAAGGATGTCTTCACAGACATCTTTAACACTTCCCTGAAGCAAGCCATCGTCCCATCATGTTTCAAAGCTGCCACCATCATACCTGTGCCGAAGAAAACTGCTCCATCCCGCTTCAGTGACTACTGTGGCACTGACACCCATCATCATGAAGTGCTTTGAGCGGCTTGTCATGTCACACATCAAATCCATTCTCCCCCCCACCCTGGACCCCTTCCAGTTTGCATACCGAGCCACGGTCCACAGAGGATGCAATCTGCTCTGCCCTCCCTCACCCACCTGGAAAAAAGAGACTCATATGTGAGACTGCTGTTTATAGGCTTCAGTTCTGCATTCAACACCATAATACCACAACAACTCATCTGCAAACTTGACAAACTGGGACTCAGTACCTACCTCTGCAACTGGCTACTGGACTTCCTCTGTCAGAGGCCCTCTCAAGTAGTAATGCGTTGGCAACAATATCTCAAGCAGCATCACACTGAGCACGGGGGCCCCCCCCAAGGCTGCGTGCTCAGTCCGCTGCTCTTCACCCTGCTGACGCATGACTGCACTGCAACCTACAGCAACAATCACATAGTGAAATTTGCTGACGACACAACTCTGGTGAGTCTCATCACCAAGGGCAACGAGACTCAATACAGGTTGGAGGTCGACCATCTGACCACGTGGTGCAGGGACAACAACCTCCTGCTGAACGTCAGCAAGACCAAGGAGATTGTTGTTGACTTCCGGAGAGGTCACACCCAACACCTGCCACTGACCATCGACGGTGCTGTGGTGGAGAGAGTGAGCAGCACCAAATTCCTGGGGGTGCACATCAGTGAAGACCTCTCCAGGACAACTAACACTGCATCACTGGTGAAGAAAGCTCAGCGCCGCCTCTACTTCCTGCGGAAACTCAGGCGAGCAAGTGCTCCACCAGCCATCATGACCACATTCTACCGAGGCACCATTGAGAGCATCCTCTCCAGCTGTATCGCTGTGTGGGGTGGAAGCTGCACTGAATACAACAGGAAAGTCCTGCAGCGCATAGTGAACACAGCTGGAAGGATTATTGGTGCTTCACTCCCCTCCCTGAAGGACATTTACACCACCCACCTCACCTGCATGGCGACCACAATTATGAGTGATGCAAGTCACCCCGCTCACAATTTGTTTGATCTACTGCCCTCTGGGAAGAGGTACAGAAGCCTGCGCTCCCGCACCACCAGACTCACCACCAGCTTCATACACCAGGCTGTTAGGATACTGAACTCTCTCCCCCCTCCACTACATAACATCCTGGACTTTGGACCCACAATGGCTGCCTTGCACTACTCCACTTGTACACTTGCACACTTTGCAACTTGTTGTTGTTGTCCTGAAAACACAACACTTCTGCTGCTCTTACATAAATTGCACCACTATACCACTTGCTTACTTAGGTCAAATAGAACTACCTCAGCCATTTATTGGCCTGACTTTGCACTATTATATTGACGGTGTCTATGCACAATTGCACAATTTCAACCCAATTTTGCTGCTCTTATTTCTTCATTGTATGTGCCTTCTTATTTACTTTTTATTGTTTACTTGAATGTTATGTTTGTCTGTGGACTTAATTGGTCAAATATGTCTTGTCTTCACCGTTGGATAGTGAGAAACGTAATTTCGATCTCTTTGTATGTCTGGGCATGTGAAGAAATTGACAATAAAGCAGACTTTGACTTTGACTTGAGACTTTGACTTCTTCAGTTAACTTGGCCCTTTTCTTTGTGTCCTTGTTTGGATTGTCTAATAATTAATCTTCTTACACTGTAAGCAACATATGGCTCTATGAAAGGTGCTATTCATGTTATTCTTCTTTTTCTTATAGATGATTGTCAAAGGTGTCATGTGTGTGATTATTTTGGTTGTTTATGGATCATTATTATTTGTTGTGTTTTTGCTTGTGTGCTGTGTCAATTCACATGTGTGTTTTGTGTGCTGTGTATTACCCCTCCCCGGTGCTCCCAATGTTTACTGATAATGAGGGATAATGGACTCATTAACTTTCCGCCAATCCTGGCGAGTGGCTGGTTAGATGAGATTTGGGACAGGTGTGTGTGTGGGGGGGGTGCTCTCCTACCTGACCAGGGATGCTCCGGAGGAGGCCACAGCATCGAGTTTATGGACGGTAGCAGCAACAGCGGCAGAGATCCCCGAGTGACTGCATCATTCATTCCATGTTGATCCTGGAACACAATTGAACTTGCAAGGAAGAGGACTATAAGTCGCTCTGGAGTATAAGTACCGGACTATACATAGAAATGTATTTCACAAAACCAAAAACAGAGACTATGTAACTGGACTATTGAGGCCAATAAGATTCATGTTAAAGGGGTGGTTCAGGATTTTGGACATAGAACCTCATTTCCAAGTTAGCAAGTGTGATCAGTGGAGACTGTTTTCAACACGTCTCATCTAGTCCTTCTAATTGCAGAGTCCGCATGTGCTAGGCTAGCACAAGTCATCGGTATATGTTAGCCTGCCACTAAAAACAGTCTTACCCACTCCAAAGTACACTCTAGGCAAATTCCAGACAATTCTGAAGGAAATTGAAGGAAAATTCCGTTTTTTAGCACTTTAAGGCCCTTTTCTGGTTTATTTTGGATGAACTAGAGTGGTGGACACCGACATTTTGACGATTGGTCCTGTCTCGACTTTTCTGACTCGTTTTGAATCGCCTTTGACTTCTCAGGGTGACTGGCAATGGGCATACTGTAGTAGGCTACTCAAACATAAAACATTGTCCTAAAACAACCCTTAACGTTTGTTTTCAAAACTGTGCAACTCACCGACATTTATTGTGGATGTCACCATTAATTGTACAATTACTGAAATAGCGTTCAACCATGTTCGCACTCTTTTTTGCTGGCACAGGGGTGTTTGAGGTCTGAGGATAGCTGCATTTTTGCGCTGTCCCAGCAAGGATGCTGCTCCAACTTCTTCTATCTGCGTAGTTAGGGCACCAGTATGAGGGTGTGTTAGGACAGGGGTTCCCAAACATTTCCACGACAAGGCCCCCCAAAGGTTCACTCTTTATTACGACATCCCGTTATTACGACGACCCTCTATTACGACATACCGTTATTACGACATGCCTCTATTTAGACATGCCCCTACTCCGATTTTTTTTAGTACCGCTATTCCGACATTAGCCTACCAATCCTCATTTTCAATTAATCTCTGCAGTTCCTGTATCCTATCAAATTCCAACATGCATGGATGAGCTGTAGTCATGTCATCTGCACCTGCAGACATCAACAATCCACCCGCCATCCACTCCAAACAATGTTTTTCCCAATAATTGATATCGGCACACATTTCAGTCAAAACCATGCATCAAACAAACTCTGTGCGTGCAGGCCCCCTATATGAATTAATTAATGGCCGTCAATCAATGACCAATTGCGCAAAGACGGGGGGAATTCTTACGCTCCAGTAGCCTAAACCATTTCAGTGAATGTTCAAATAACCCCCAGAGTTCAGTGTTCATCAGGGTGTTCAAAATGGGTGTGCGATATTTTTGTTGCTTATAGGCTATTGCATTTTAGAGGACAATGATAAAGCCATATGCAACGCATTTTGGCTTGCCAGCATGTTGGATAAACTCAACTTACTACACAATAATGTAGGCTAGGCCTATATTTTTTACATGTCATGCGTGCAGTTGTTGAATTGCACATAACATGTCTGCATATTTATTTAGTCTTCTTTCTCTCGACTCTAGGCTAGCGCATGCATTATCATGGCCCTATAATTGTGCAAAAACAGACGGGATATCCGACGCTCCTTTTACAGTAAACCACTTCACAACGAACGTTCAAATAACCCCCAGAGTTCAGTGTCCATCAGTCCCAACATTTAGAAACATAATCGAAAAGTCCAAGCGTGAATTGGGTGTGTTTTGGTTTTGAGAGAGACTGGAGAAGGGCCAAATGTCTCACAGCAACTGCGATAACCTTGTTTCTTGAAGGCTATCCTTGCCTCCAAATATCCACATCTAATGAGGGTCGGCGACTATCCCCATTGACGAATGTCAGTGTACGACACTAAAGCGCACGTAACTAGGACATAATCACATTCATTGATTTAAGTACAATGATAATTGTACTGGCATTTATATTAATACAGTAATTTCCCGCATACGCTGCATCATGCATAATCCACACCAATAAAGGCCGCACAAGTTTCATATGGGCTAATTATGTAGGCCTAATGAATAGTCATATTATACTCTTCAGCTGTGGTCATTGCAAATTGATTGAATTTTGTTAAGTGTGTTGTTTAAAGCTGGGACGATTACTGTAGGCCTATGCTGCCCATATTGGAATAAAAAAAATAAAGGCCCACCCTAGGCCTATACTTCGCAAAAGTCCACTCCGTTGAAAAATCCTGGCTACGCCACTGTTAATGACCTCGTGTCGGAATGACAGGACGTTTGAAATAAAAGGTCAAGTGTCGTTACTCCAACAATGGAAAAAAAAAATGTGGCAATAGTGAGACGCTTGAAAATCAATGTTAATGCAGCCACTTCGACAATTAGACGCCAATGTCTAAGTAGCGGCATGTCGGAATAGCTGCATGTAACCCTGTTTATGCAAGCTTCCCCATACTGCTCATGTAAGGGAACAGGCCAGTTTTCTGGATTGAGAACTTTAAAGTGATCAATAAAATCTGTATACTGAGTCGTGTTCTCAGCTGATACGCCAGGGTGTCTGCTTGAGCCAGTGCTGAACAGCCTGTCCTCCAGATTCTCACGACTGACTGAAAGAACACTGATGAGTCTATCTCTCTTACCCTCGGACTAGTTGTTAAGGGAATGTCATTAAACTCTTGTCTCTGCAGCAGTAAGAGTTTCTTGTCTTCATGGATGAAATGTGAGGTCATCATGGATGAAATGTGAATGGTTCTTCTCATAAGTTTGTCTGCTTTTGTGAGTGTCATTCCTCTTCCTTGCAAGTTCAAGGAAAGGTGTACAATTTCCTCTAACGTGTCATACATTAAGCCTAAATCACAGGAATTCTTGTGTCTCCATTTTGGCCATCAGACCCCTGTACATAGCCTTCTCATTTTCATCTCTTGTGCCTTCCACAGAAGTGCTGATGCAAAGCTTTGTGCGAGTTCCATACAGCCTAAACTGTTCTGAAGTTACTGGCTGCCCATCAAACATCAAGGACCCTCCCAATTTTCTGCAGACTTATTTCTCAAAAAAAATCCATGGCTTCCTGGTCTGGTATCATCAATCAGCGGGCGCGTTCGAACGAATCTGCGCAGTTTTGCAAGGTTGAACACATCCACTGATTTGACGATACCAGCCCAGGAAGCCATGAAATTTTCTTCCTACAAATACAGGTCTTGTTATAACCTCTCTGTACACTACCAAAAAAGTGTAAAGTCTATTTTGAGCATTGTAAGTGGTATAAAATAGCGATGTGGCACCTTGCCCGGTTAGCATCACTGTAAGCCCATTCAGTGATAATGCAAATAAACGGTCTTGCTCAAAACGCCACCAAAGCATTAACTACCGTAAATAGACCCTATGTTGTTTTTTACTCTGGAGTTACACTTTAAGAAAATATTCCTCAGGTTCAGGCTCATGCATTGCATGTAGCATACATCGTGAAAATAAACCATATAAAGAGTTCATATGCAAAAGCCTCTAAACGCCTCAAAAAAAAGCTAATTTAAAAGAAATGTGGTCAGACGGATTTAGAGGGTTTTGCATCTGTACTCTTCATATATATAGTTGCTCTTACAGTGTGACTGAGTATATGGAACCTCTAGATGTCGCCAAAGCTCCTTTATTCACTCACATTTCTATGTATAGTAGGCCAATATTCAAAAAAGGTTTACAGACATTGCATATGTTTATTTTGTGTAAGAGGAAGTTTTTTTATCTTTATTCTCTCTCTCACTACCTTTGGCATTGACATTAAAAGGATGTGCTGTAATTATACTCTGCCAGGGTTCTCAGAGTGAAATACCCACATTTGATGTTCACATTCAATTCAGAATTGTGATGTGTTGATAGACCGAATGCAATGCAATGTCGATTGTGGACAGTGCAAAAGTATATACCTCCCAGACTGCTACTTTTAAGAGGTCACACTTAAATAGGGTGAGAGCAACCCATATTCAAAACCATGCTGACAGGTACTGTTTTCTGTTTTAGAGCAGACTGCCTAAAGGAATATCGGTATCTGTCAAACAACATTGTCTATTCTCACTACGACCCAGCTTTCTGCTCCACTGGTGGAGAAAATATGCAGAACTACCACAGGAAGGTAAAGGTATCATTTTGTGTCTGGTGACAGGTAAAGTAGTCAGTGACTCAAGGGCATTTCTGTGCAATAGTGCAAGTATTTACTGTGCATGACCCAACTCTTATCATTCGCAGGAGTCTGCCTGTCTGTAGTGAGATGGGCTAATATTTGACTTCATAGCCAAGCACTCCACCAGAATATAAATCACAGGGGATAAGGGGAATAGAGAATTCACTTTTGATCTTAAATATTATTTCAATGAATTTAGTATAGTATAAGTATATATACTGTTTTGATCCCGTGAGGGAAATTTGGTCTCTGCATTTACCCCAATCCGTGAATTAGTGAAACACACTCAGCACACACTAATCCCGGCGCAGGGAGCTGCCTGCAACAACAGTGGCGCTCGGGGAGCAGTGAGGGGTTAGGTGCCTTGCTCAAGGGCACTTCAGCCGTGCCTACTGATCGGGGTTACGAACCGGCAACCCTCCGACTACAAGTCTGAAGTGCTAACCAGTAGGCCACGGCTGCCACAATTTAGTGAGGATTCCCTTGAAGTTTTGCTGTACTGTAGCCATACATGTTTATATAACTTTTTGTATAAATATGCACTGCCCTGAATAATGGTTAAAAGAAAAACAATTACAAATTCATTACAAATTGTGTTGTGCTGATATCGTCATTTTGAAGATGGAGGAAATTGGGAGTTTGAAAATTGAAGTGCTGTCAGGAAAACACATCTGTTTTTGATGAAGAGCAGCATGCAGTAACCCATTGCTCTAAATTAAAAGGAAAGTTGGCAAGTAATGCAATATAGTAATGCAACAATAAATCAAAAGTGGAACGGCCTAACAATCTTACCTGCCATGACAGAACTTTTCCCCTGCCTTTTGTAATGTTGCACATTTATTTAACTGCAGCATGCTACATTTATATACTATATTAAACATATTTAACACATAACAAATGTTTTTTTATCATTATTATATTATTCTGTGTCTATCGATATTGCTTTAAATGATCTTCATTTGCAGGATGTAGTGATGCTTTACAAACAGGAGGTGGCAGGCACAAATCATTTTTCAAAGCCTGAAGCCACAGGCTCTACAACAACTAGACAATCCTTTTTATGAAATTGAATGACACGAAAAGGCACATAGCGGACATCTGAAGAGAATTCCACGTCATTTGCATATGCTATGAGCCAAACTGCATTAGTATGGGATGAAAATGATCAGCTTCCTCTATTTCCAGACAGAGAGAGTATGTGGAAAAGTGTAATGGGGCAGTCAATTTATACAGTCTCTGATGATAAATGATTCAAATTGCAAGTGAAAATGATATGCTTAAAATATAATTACACTGCAAAACATTTCTAAAACTACAAATTACGCTGACATACTTGAATCGAACAATTGGAGCAATCACAACAACAGCGAGTTTTAAATGCACCCACAATTAGAGTCTATTTGGACATAATAATCCTCATCCGTGGACAACTTCTTCTGCTTCATTTATATTCAGGAAAGCCACAAATGCAGCACTTCAAAGCACACAGGGTTGCAAACTGAAACATCATCCTGACGGATAATGGCTAAGACAGTGGTATCTTTTCCTAAGCATTCTTGTTCTTAATCTTCCCAAAGTCGCCCTGGCGATAGAGGATGAGAAAAGCCCCTGCATTAGCTGAAAAAGCAACATCAGGCCCTTTTTCCTGAAGGATTTGTGGTGCACTTCATAGTTTAATTGGGTAAGGGGGAAAAATGGATGGAGAAATCTGTGCAAGGGAAATGGCCAAAAGTGAATCCCAACGCTTCTCACAAGCTTAAAGAGAGAGAGAGAAGAATGTATATGGATAATTTTTAATGATGTGTCCATTGCGGTATCTTTTCTTGACTAAAACAGAACGAATGTTTTAAGTAGGTTTCTGATGACACCCATAGATTACCATGAATCATTGACAGCAATGACTGCAAAAAAAAATATTATTCAGGTCCTTTAAAGGTTTCTGTAATGACGTAAAACTGTACACCTCCACACACAGAGACCAAAGATAAGAGAAAAAAAACAGCGAGCAAGAGAGGACATTTGAACAGAAGGCTACGCACGTGGAACTGTAACTGATGACAAACAGAACGGAAGATTGACATGGCTCTGTGATCGGTCTAAGTGTCCATCAGTGTGGACCCTGAGTCGTATCATCGCTCAGCTGTTTCACTTCCATGTGTGCATCACATTGTTTTTTTTGGTGTTGTTTCCTTTTTCCCCCTGGCTGACCGTCCGTCCCCAGTCCAGGCTAACCCACCCCACCCCAGCAGGGCCAGGCCTGGACTCGCATGACTCACAGGATGAGACGACAAACTCCTCTTCTGTCTTTCCTGCCCCAAAGGGTCTAAAACACATGACCCTCTTTGACTGTGTGTGTGTGTGTGTGTGAGCATGCATGTGTGGCAGGGTGTGAGTGTTCATGTGGGGCCTTTTATTTTGGTGTAGGGTCATTTCTCTCTCTCTCTCTCTCTCTCTCTCTCTCTTGCTCTCTGCACTCTCTGCACTCTCTCTCTCTCTCTCTATCTCACTCTGGTTTTATGTGTGACTATATTTGTCTTAACACATCTTTCGTCTCTTTTGCATGCGGTAGGTACTGTAGAGCACAACCTATTTCCTTTGGCCATGCATTTGCACTCATTTCTGCACGCACTCAGGAGGCCTTTCCCATATCCAAGCCATGAGGTGTGTGTGTGTGCAGAAGTGGAGCAGTAGATGCCTGCGTAATCACTGTCATTCACATGCTGATGGAATTTATTTGGGATGCCAGAAGTGAATCACCGTTTCTTTAATCCCGAAACTGTATCGAAACTGAAATTACGTGGATGCACTGTGTACTTAGGAGAGCTAGAATGAGCGTCTGCATATGGAATAGGCAAACTTGAGAGGGGGACACGGAAGGGTATTAAAAGCTTTAAGATGACAAAATCCTCTCTCTTCTTTCAAAGACTTCCCATCAGCCCGGTGGCATGGCAGCACTGACACCTTGAGTGCTGTGGATACTGTCTGGCATTCAACATGACAAAAGGAAGATGGACACTTTTTGGGTGTGTGTGTGTGTGTGTGGGGGGGGATTAATTTTATAATGCTAGTTCTGAACCCCAGGGGGAGATACCTCTGTACCCTGTGGGATTAAGCACCTAAACATTTACGGGTCACCATGGGAGAGAGGACCTGGGGGGCACCTTTGTTAAACTGCTTTTGCTATCTTCTTCAGCCACTGTAGGAGGGGAGAAAAAAGCACACACAAGCAGTCTCTCACTCTGACACATACACACACACACACATACTTTCTCTCACCCCTTCACACACACATACACTCTCTCTTACACTTTCATTGTCTCTCTCCCCTCCTCGCTCTCTCGGTTTCTCTCTGTATCCCTCAGACACGCACACATCCTCAGTGGTAAACAGTGTGGGTTGTCAGCTCCACAGATAAGCCGGTGAAAAACCAGGAACCGGTCCATGTGGCCACCTCAAACAGGCACTAGAATGCACAGTTTCTCCTCTAATGAAGCACAACCAAGCCAGTATTCCATTGACAGATGTTCCAAGTCAATTGAGAGGCAAGGCTGGAGCCAGCATGAGATTGGGCTCCTGTGTGTGGATTCCCATAAGAATCAAGGAATCAGCTGTATAACGTTGCGTGAAATGGATGCCAGCACGCCGAAACAAAAGGCAACTTCAACTTTTCGTTTTAAGGATTAGAGGTTTTTGTATGTGTTTGTGTGTGTGTGTCTGCCTACCATCAAATATATAGATTCCCAGTGCAAAGTGAAGAAGTGAAGCTCAGATCGTTTTTCCAAAAAGTGACTTTCATGTAAGGCACCATCATAGCTTTATTTCCCCCAACAGTCACTGAATTCAATTCAAGATGACATGTACATACAATGATGGTGCCTTTCTATGCAGTACCATGTATGCATACATTTCTTCATATTATTCTGATGACCAATATCAGTCACCTGATCAGCCAATGCTGAGCTATTAAATGTGGAGTTTAATAACAGATTTGTGCAGCAGTCACAGGTAGTTAACCTATGCAATTTAAAGAAATCTTAGTGAAGTGGTGAGGAAAACAAGCAGTTTACGAGGAAATAACAATGGGGGATAGACCAGGCTAATCCAAATGAGTGAAAATGACCATTTTAAAAATTAGGCACGACATGAGAGCCCTTCGGCACCATTTACCACAGTATGATATTGGGCTCTCTGTGTGAAACGTATAAAGTCGTTAACCTGCTTTACCAACTCAATGGTCAGACACAGAACAAAGGACACTCCATCTGTGTCTTTGTGTTGCTATGGTAATGCATCATTTACCTACCTGCATTACAGCGTATGGCGTCCACAGAAGCTGAGCAGGAATGAGAATAACACATAAGATAAGATACTTATTCATATTGAGGCTGTGTAATATAACCCCCAGACATAAGATAGTATCATGATACTGATTCAGGCTTTGTAGTCTGGAAGTGTAAAACAAGCTAAGGATGCAGTGTCCTTAGGTATGTGTTCTTGGCAACAGCATGTCCATTTTACTTCAGCTTTGTAGTGTTGTACCTCTGACAGGGTTCTGGCATGATTCCACCTAGCATGCTATTTCCTCATCAACACATGCATACATTATGTTGACCTGCTGGCTCATCTCATTAGTCAGTTGACCAGTTATGTGAGCTATGCCACTTAGCTTGTGGGAGAGAGATTTCCGTGAAAAAAAAATAAAAAAGATCTGTCACATCTCGAACTTGTTATGTATGAACATTAGCCAGGACAATGGACATTAGCCAGGGCATCCAAACATCAAGTTATTGAAGGTGGTTAAGCTCACCCAAACCCAAAAAGTAAGTCACTATCAGATCATTAAGTTCTACAGGCTCTGCAAAAAACTTTAAAAGCTTTCTCTGAGGCTGTGAAGCTGCTTACAGGAAATCATCCCCATCAGACCTGTCTAATTTCCTTTTAACTGGATGCAATCACATTAATGACGGAAACAGAAGAGAGCTGACCGTGAATCACTCGCCCAGTGACAGCCAGGCCCTCTAAAAGCCATCGTCACTGAGGAGACACTGTGTCAGGACAGGGTATCACTATCAGGGTACAGTATCAACTATGGAACGCCGGTCTGTTTACTTTAGGAGCTCAGCCTAACTGTGTTGGTAATATATAAGTATTGTTGCGTACAGTAATATCTGGTTTAAAGGTAGAGTTAGTAATTCTAATTCCATAAACTTTTTGATAAATCCAGTTAATTGTTCCCCACAGTCCATTGTCTGTTCACTGTTTGCACTAAAAAAAATGGTGTGTGTGCAGTCCTGTCTGTAAATGGGAGTAGAACATAGTGGCCTAGACTGAGCCCTCAACAATCTTAGCCAATGAACATGCTGCATGAGCTTGGAAGGGAGGGATGCAATTTCAGTGGTTGTTGAGCTTTTGCAAAACCGAATCATCTACATATACTTCAGAGTAATGCATAGGCATACCATTAAAGCAACAGCAAATGGCAATTCATACAGTAGGTGCCGTGCATTCAAAAAGTACTGTAGAGGAAATGGGAATTCATAAGCAGTGCATATTTAAATAATGGATGAGCTAGTTAATAACTGAATCATAAATAGATAATTACATCTTACGATATTAAAACCTCAAACCACACAATGGCAACATGTCAAATTATTAGAGGCTATAACTAGCAAACAGGTTATATCTCATTCAGATACGTTCTAAGATGGCAATACCAGACTTACTAGTTGAATACTCACCATCACAACTGCAATGTACATAGGTAGAGCTGCACTTTGTTCTGTGATTAATCAAGCAAGTTGTGACCATGTTCAAGAGGCAGCCTTTTCATATTCCCAATCTATGTGCCCTCTACCCTTGTTCCTGCATATGTGAGGATTGCTTTCAGAGGCCTCCGTGTGAAGTCACTAAAATAGTCTGTTATTTAGAGATGGCACACAAGGCTCTTGAATAAGGCCAAACGTTTGGGCTAATAATCTTGGTGGCCCAGATATTCTGGCAGCTCTCCAGCGGATGGCAAGGCCCTGAGACCAGATAACTGATTGCACAGCGGGAGTTATACAATCACCTATTCTCCGTACTTTTTATCTTTTTGCCTTTGACTGCATTGACTGGGGTCCGCTGTGGATGACTCGCCTCGAGCGATCAATGTAGCCCAAGCTTTGAACAGTCATGAGAGTGTCAATGGCCAGTGCGGGCCCTGACAATGACGGATGCGCTTGCAGCAAACCAAAGGAAATATTTAAACTTTGGTGGTGAATTCTGTTCGCAGAGGCCGAAGGCAAGACGATCGCGCCGTCCATCAAAAGTTGTTTAAGTGCTGTCAGCATATTAGATGACGGAGTCCAATGAACAACACAAAAAAGAAAGAAAGAAAGAAAGACCAGAATAATGAAAGAAAGTGAGATAAAGAAAGAATGAAAGCAATTGTCTTGGCTCATCTTCTGCTTTTTATAAGAAAGCATCATTATGCCGAGAGCAGGACAACCTTAGGAGAGGGATGAGACTGTGTCGTGACACTATCAATTTTTGATGTGACTATGCTGTTTCCCAGTGTGCTGCATGCATATTTCACAGGAATACCCAGTGAATTTGTTACAGATTGTACTGCTGAATACAATGAGTGAGGAACGCGTACAATCAGACTGTGCCATATGAATTCCCTGTTGTGTCTGTCTATGCATGCCATATGTGCGTTGAGGGTCACTTGATTGGGATTGAGAAGTCCAAATGGCTCCCAGAAGTGCTGTCTTGATGTACTGTATGTATACATGTATGCATATATGTATGTCACACTTAAGCATGCATGTTTGTGCATACTTGCCCCCCCCCCCACCGAGACATAAACACCTGGAGGAATGTTGTTCAGCATTACAATAACAACACATCACATACTTGTCGCATACTAGTCGCACACACACACACACATACACATACATTGCATGGAAACCAGTAATTGCTGAGGCATTTATGTGAGCTATGAGCTAGGCAAGGAAAGGTATTTCAATAACAAAATTCTTTCTTAATGAACAGTATGGCTAAAATGATACCTTACCACATGCTGCCTCTGAGGTTCACCACCTAAGGACAACAGAGCAAGAAAAAAAAAACACTGAAATTATGTATGTCCATTCACAATGCCTCCCTATTAAACAAAACGCTTTTTTAATTATTATGCCTTGACTACTTCATTTGTGTTTTCTCATATCAGTCAGGAAGGATGGGACATCCTCTGTACACACCTTATACTAAAAGAGCCGTTTGGTTATTATGACCGCCGCGCAGCGAAGCGGCGGTCATATACTGTAGGTTTAGTCAGATTTTTTTCTTTTTCGCATGCCCAAATTTCTGTCAAGGATTCCCGGGACACTGAAAGACCGGGGTACAAGAAACTTGGTGGGCATGTAACCCCACATGGATAGCATGGAACCATCGTTTTTCGTTTTGATCTGTAGCCCCCCCGCTGGACTGGTCCCCGAAAGGAGGGTAGGGCAGACACAGTTTTCTGTGAACATTTTGAGAACCGTAGGGTTTAGAAGGACCATTTTTTTTTGTATGTTGATCTCAAGGGGCCATGTCAACCCATTCCATAACCACTCATTTCATGTATAGCGCCACCTAGTTAAACACAAAAAAGTAAAAATGAGGTGTTGTAATCGCAGGTATCTGTGACCTAACATAGTCAAAACTGCACAAAATTGGAAGTGTAGGATCATTATGACACCCTCTGTTTGCACGCCAAGTTTTGTGGAATTCCGTTCATGGGGGGCCACACAATAAATTAATTTATGTTACTATACACCAACTGGCTTGTAGGTGGCCGGAGACAGTTTTCTGTGAATATCTCGAGAACCGTAGGGCCTAGGAGGTCCACCTTTTTTATGTATGTTGGTCTTAAGGGGGCATGTCAACCCATCCCATTACCACTTATTTCATGTATAGCCACCTAGTTAAATTAAAAGCAAAAATTAGGTGTTTTCATCACAATATCTCTGGCTGACAAGGTTAAAACTGCACGAAATTAAAAGTGTAGGATCATTATGACACCCTCCGAATGCATGCCAAGTTTTGTGTACTTTTGTTCATGGGGGGCCTTACAATAAAATAATGTATGTATACATTTAGTGACGTACACCAACAAGGATTCCCGGGACACTGAAAGACCGGGGTACATGAAACTTTGTGGGCATGTAGCCCCACATGGATAGCATGGAACCACCGTTTTTTATTTTGATCTGTAGCCCCCCCACTAGACTGGACCCCCGGAAAGGAGGGTAGGGCAGACACAGTTTTCTGTGAATATCTTGAGAACCATAGGGCCTAGGATGACCAATTTTTTCTGTATGTTTGCCTCCAGGGGTCATGTTAACCCATTCCATATGCACACATGTGCATAAACCACACACACACACATACATTCACAGTAATCATACGTATGACACATACTCACACAGTAGACATATGTACGCATGCAAACACAGGCACATACTAGGCCCACATACAGGCACATCCATGACCCCTGGAGGCAAACATACGGAAAAAATTGGTTCTATACATTATCCCTTACATAATGACCGGCGTTCTATACATTATTCCACTTATTACACGGCTATTTGCCAAAACGAAATAATAAACTCCCCACGATATGACTTTAGCCTACATAGCCTAGCCTATTTGTTACCGTTCATTGCGGCATTTGCTGAGAAACAAATAGTTCGCTGAACACACGCTGAACTTGAATCAATCATTCTTTAGAACACAGCTTATCAACCGTCTGCTTTCACTTTTAAATGAAGTTCCAGTCCTTGCATAGTAATATGAAAGACATATCAGAAGCACAAAACCCGTTGCCATTGACAGCGGTAATTATATGTTTGCAGCGGTAATTACATGAAAATATTTTACCGTAGAACTTTAGGAAATCCCATTCAAGCCAATGGAGCGTTCTACTTGCCTTGTGAAGAGCCGTGTAATAAAATAAATTAATTTATGTTACTGTACACCAACTGGCCTGTAGGTTGCCGGACACAGTTTTCTGTGAATATCTCGAGAACCGTAGGGCCTAGGAGGTCATTTCATTTCATGGTCATTCATTACTTATTTTATGTATAGCGCCACCTAGTTAAAAATTAAAAAGCAAAAAATTAGGTGTAATCAGAATATCTCTGGCTGACATGGTCAAAACTGCACGAAATTGAAAGTGTAGGATCATTATGACACCCTCCGAATGCATGCCAAGTTTCGTGGACTTTTGTTCATGGGGGGCCATACAAGAAATTAATTTATGTGTACATTTAGTGACCATACACCAACAAGTTTTCTGTGAATATCTTGAGAACCGTAGGGCCTAGGATGATACCAGTGAGAATTGAGTGTGCATAATGCAATTCAGTGAGACAGTTAGAATCATATGCCTTTCACCTTTTGTTTTTAGCCAGCAACCAGACCAGCAGATACCCTAACTTTGCTGAATTACTGAAGCTAAGCAGGCTTAGTTAATACTTGGATAAGAAACCTTCTTGGAAGAGTAGGTTCCTGCTGGAAGCGGAGTTGGTGGCTGGCCAGTAGGTGGCACTCTTCCCTGTGGCCAAAAGCCACCAAACAAATATAAATCCCAATGTCCTATTGCAGTGACAGGGACACTGTACTGCAGGAGATGTTTTCCTTTGCATGAATGTTAAATTGAGGTCCTGACTCACCATTGTTGTTAAAGATCCCATGGCACTTATCGCAAAGATTAGGTGGTTCCCTGATTTGCTTTATTTATGTAAACATACATAAAGACACACACACATGCGCGCACACACACACACACACACACACACGACACGCACAAACACGCACACAAACACATAAACACACACACACATGCACCCACAAATACAAACACACCTACATACACAAACACATGCACACACCCTCACACACAAAAAAACACACACAAAACACATATACACAAAAACAACCACACTGCACACACTCAATTACAAACACACAAAAAAGAAACAAAGTAGGAAATGAACACAAGTTGACAAGCGTGACTTATTTTTCTGGAAAAAATGTGCTGGACTGGGCGGCGGTCATATTTTGTACCGCTCTTGATTAATTTGACGTTGTTGTTTATTATTGATATTCTCCTTAATGTAGTCCTACCATGTTATTGCTTTTATATTATTGATTGAATGGACATTATTGTTTATTATTGTTTTTTCCCCTCATTTTCATTGTTTATTTCATTAGGCTATTGATTGAATTGACATTGTTGTTCATTTGAGTCTGACCAACATTTTAATCTGTTCCCTGTTAAATTTAAGTATTATATTGTTTTGCATTTGTATTAGTATGTTGCTTTGGACAAAAGCGTAACCATAACCATGAATCTTTGTTCCTTTGTTCTAGTATCTTCTGTATCTATTTTGCTATTTTGCCCCAAGCAGGTCACCTCCTGTTTCTATATGAATAAAGTGTATATGACTTGGCATACAGATAGCCAGCCCCTACCTATCCCTATATCCCCTACACCTAAAAGGTATGCGTGTGAAAGTCCTTTATTTTGGGACAGTAGCTCTTTTTTATACGCAAAATATGCTATTTGGTATTTTAACACACATAATGTTTTTCCAATTATGACCAAAAAAAGAACATAATAGTCTGTCCACTATGAAATCTGGTTTGCAAGAAAGTGTATCAAAATACCATTGAATTCTGGCTTATGAATGTCGGACTGGAGTGGGAAAAACCCTCAAAGTAGCCTAGAAATCTAGACGCGCCCCTAGCGGCAGCAAATTGCTGCCAGGGCTAGTCTAGCAAGTCTCCATTGGCTTGTAAACTCCAGAAATCGAAACTTAATCAGGCCAATGAACTCGTGTATAGAGTCGTTAGGTGGGCTTAACATAATGATTGATGCCAGAGTTGCAATGGTTTGGCTTGAATTCCCTGCTACTTGAAAACAAATAAGATGGATGTTGCTGTTGGCGAACAGTTTGACACGAGTTAAGCTTTTATTAAGTTGGCAAACGTTTGAACTAGCCAACTATAGCTCCGCTGGTGGGAAACGCATGGGACTCATAGCGCTGCCGCTGTCCTATTGCGTGCAGAGGGAATTTGAAAGACAACTGATTATCCCGCCCCTCGGACTGAGCACTGCGAACGGTGAGTGCCCAGACCCTACATTTTAATGTGGGTCTGGCTCGTCAGGCTACCCTCAAAGAGCTGCGTTTCTGAAATCAAGTCATGCATGCATAATTTCTACAGAAATAAAGTGGAATGGGTTTAATATGTGTCAGCTCAATTATTTAAAACAACTTCACAATATGTATATAACCATATATTCATATAAATATATACATTCTGAATGAATACAACTTTATGGAACTGATATTTTATACCAGGAAATCATTTGATCTCATTAGTGTCAAAATGGAATAGTTGAAATGAATCTGCCAATCTCTATACTGTATCAACAGTATCTATCTATCTATCTATCTATTTTTCTTTCTTGATATAGTTTTATCTGAGAATTCCGTGTAGTCTATATTTTATAACTCATTAGGTGCTTCTGTGTGAAATCATCTACATTAGATCGAGACTGTGTTTGATCAGTAATTGTACTCCCTGCTGGATAGAAGATCTCAGTGTTGCTGGTACCATGGAGGAGCAACTGCAGGATCTCTGTTTGGGACTGTCCCTGTCAGAATGATTGATAGCCAGGAGGGACTGGTTGAGAGTAGAGCAAAGTGTGTGTGATGTGTGCTGTTTCTTTATTCTTTTTTAACTGCTCAGAACACACTTTCTACCAGTGATCTGATCTCTCATGGATCAGTCTTCAAGGATCAAAATGTGAAAATCCATCTGTCTGTTTGTCTGTCTATCTGTATGTTTCCAGTTACACAGTGTAATCATATATATCTCTATTGCCTTAATTAAACCCTGCTTTATTGAGTAACTGTAATTATCCAACAATCCCACATAGTTAGAGTAATTACTTTTTTACTCTGCACTGAGTGTTCATCCTGCACAAGATTCAGGCACTCTCCATGTGCACGTTTAACTAATTTACCATTGCATGTGGCTAATTAACATCAGTCGTGTCGTCTCCTGTGAACAGTGGAGATAGGCAGATAAATTGAATTTCACTCCAGGCAGTTTCATTGGTGAAATTGGATTGCCTAACTCTGATGGCAGGGGGAAATAATGTTACCTTAAATTGGTGGTCATAGTAACACAAGCATCCACTCAATCTGTAATTTTAACCCAAAGTAAACTTGAGTTTGTTTGTTCCTACTCTGTCTTGCACACTGTAAACCCCAACAGGTTCAATGAACTCAAAATATTTGATGAAACTGATTACCTCAAAATATTTAGTTATGTTAAAAAATATTTAAAGTAATTTCTACTTAAAATTAGACTTTAAATGCTCAAAATCTTTAAGGACAAGGAAAAAATTAAAAAGAATAATGTGAGAAATAGATGTTTTAAGTTATTGTTACATTAGTCAGACAAGCTCTTAAGACTCCAAATATTTGAGAAAATAAACAACATTAAAACAAATAATTTCAACAAACAAACATTTTAAGTAACTAGATGTACCGCATAGCGGTACAAAATATGACCGCCGCTCAGTCCTGTACATCCGTTCCGCGAAAATAAATCACACTTCAATTTGTCTCCATATTTTACTCCATCCCCCACTCTTGAAACTTTTGTGTATGCTTGTTTGGCATGCCTGAGTGTGTGTGTGCGGCTGCACAGAAAGTACCCTACTGGTGCTGAAAAGGTGAATAGATTGTAGAATAGCCAAAGAAGATGTAGAATTGTTATAAAACCTTTAAAATCTCTAAACAATCACAAGTAGGGCAGTTCATCACAGTTCATCCATTGCAACTGGATTGATGAAAGGTCACTTACACCTGTAGGCTACATTGTATTTGGGAAAAGCAAAAAGGTATCAGCATAATGTTATTTATTTATTTATTTTTTATGTATTTATAAACAAAAACATCTCTGTCAGTTCCATGCCGTTTTCAACAGCTATCAAAAACAAAGGTCATTTTTGGATGGATGGATTTTTTTGTGAATGTTTCTTCTTCTACATAAGATTTTAGTCATCTTTAGTTCATGTAATACTTTATTGTCAATGCACAAATTAAGTAACAGTAGTCTGAAACGTTATTGTTAATGCACAAATTAAGTAACAGTAGCCTAGTCTGAAACGGTGCTGTTTTACATCTAACCAGTGGTGCAAATAACTGACATGTCCAAATGGGCCTTGATGAAATGCGTCGCTAGACTGTTCATACACATTTTAACGGGCCAAAGTTGAAGAGCTTTTGTCCGTTATTGTTAGTGCAAATATAGGCTGATTCATGTTCCCTTGCATTGTTTAACTGAGGTCCATGGCTAGTCTGGCTTTCATCAGACCAAGCTCAATCTTTTAAGAAATCAAAAATTAAATAGCGGGGGCAGATCAGGCTGGGTTCACCCAGCCTAGTCCATAGGCACCGATATTGTTTAATTTTCCGATTGAGATATACACGCCTGGCTATTCTAAATGCAAAATGCATCAGGGAGTTATGACAAAACGGTAACTAACAAACTAGATCCTAATAGAAAGTTGTTAGCTTCCCTAAGCTACAGGTAGGATTATAAGGTAGGCCTATTGACAACATAAATTGTCAATAGGCTATGCTGGCGACACAAATAAAATCTCCTTTGGAAACCAATGGCTTACGCCTTACAGTATCAAGCGGACTTAAACTGTCATATCGCGGGCTTAAAAGTTGTAATAACATTCACGCAGCTCCATGAGTCAAGGAAAGCGCGGAAATGAAGTAGCCACTTCTAAATGGGACCTACTACACAGTAGCTTAAGGTGTTTTGCTAAAACAGCCATAATGAAATGAAGGTGTCATTGTTTGGATACTTCACACACACGTGCTTTTAATTTCACAGACTACAACTACCAAGCTGTAATCAAAGCACATCGATTCCCCTCACACCCTGCACGCACTTAAAACAAAATAAACAGGCGCCTCAGTCTCACGCATGTATAGGCAAAACTGCATCAGACCGGTTAACGTTGGTAAATCTTCCATTGCACAGAATGATTTTGTAGCACGTGCAATAAATGACAGTCGAAAGATACAAACAGTGCTGCTATACATTTGCTTGGTATAACCGCATTTATAGTTTTCTACAAATGCAATAAATCAAATGCCTCCATCACTCAACCAACGCTTAACGGTAACATTACCTAGGTCCTTATTGATATTACAAGATTAACGCATTCTGCAGTAAAACCAAGCATGTCCGATAAACATCCTCAGATTTATTTCGCTTCAAGAAGAAATGGGAATTACACTTCATGTGAACATCGTCCTATCCATGTTCGCTATGGTAAATTACAGTCCTTGTATGAAGCGCCCATTGTTTTTCCAACCCCTTTTAACTTCCAACAAAATTACGCCTCACTGCAACGATCGCCATCTAGTGGACAAACGACTACTTCTTCGCCAATACTGAAAATGCAGCCATGATGATGATGATGAATATTTATTTTGGCTTTCTTTTTAATCCTACTGATTTTCATTTTTTAACCGGGGGGGGGGCAAATCACAAATGAGTGATTATGAGCCAGGTTTATGTGGGCCCTTGAGACCAACATACCATAAAAGATTCACAGAGAACTGTGTCTGCCCTACCCTCCTTTCGGGGGGTCCAGTCCAGCGGGGGGGGCTGCAGATGAAAACGAAAAATGACGGTTCCATGCTATCCATATGGGGGTACATGCTCACCAAGTTTTGTGTACCCCGGTCTTTCAGTGTCCCGGGAATCCTTGTTGGTGTACGTCACTAAATGTACACATAAATTATTTTATTGTAAGGCCCCCATGAACGAAAGTACACAAAACTTGGCATGCATTCAGAGGGTGTCATAATGATCCTACACTTTTAATTTTGTGCAGTTTTGACCTTGTCAGCCAGAGATATTGAGATGAAAACACCTAATTTTATGCTTTTTAATTTTTAACTAGGTGGCGCTATACATGAAATAAGTGGTAATGGGATGGGTTGACATGCCCCCTTAAGACCAACATACAAAAAAAGGTGGACCTCCTAGGCCCTACGGTTCTCGAGATATTCACAGAAAACTGTCTCCGCCACCTACAGGCCAGTTGGTGTATAGTAACATAAATTAATTTATTGTGTGGCCCCCCATGAACGGAATTCCACAAAACTTGGCGTGCATACAGAGGGTGTCATAATGATCCTACACTTCCAATTTCGTGCAGTTTTGACTATGTTAGGTCACAGATACCTTCAATTACACCACCTCATTTTTACTTTTTTGTGTTTAACTAGGTGGCGCTATACATGAAATGAGTGGTTGTGGAATGCGTTGACATGGCCCTTTGAGATCAACATACAAAAAAATAATGGTCCTCCTAAACCTTACGGTTCTCGAGGTATTCACAGAAAACTGTGTCTGCCCTACCCTCCTTTCGGGGTGCAGTCCAGCGGGGGCTACAGATCAAAACGAAAAACGATGGTTCCATGCTATCCATATGGGGTTACATGCCCACCAAGTTTTGTCTACCCCCGGTCTTTCAGTGTCCCGGAATCATTGACGGAAATTTGGACATGCTAAAAAGAAAAAAAAAAAAAAAAAAAAAAAAAAAAAAAAAAAAATCTGATTAAACCTATATGACCGCCAAAGCAGCTTAAGCGGGCGGTCATAATTACTACTCTAAACTAGAAGCTATTCACACTCATTTTTTTAGGAAGTTGATGAACTGAAACATAATAATTTGACAAACAAACATTTTAAGTAATCACTACTTAATTCGTTGATAAGTTCAATGAACCTGATCATTTTGAAACCATTGTTAAAACCAACAAAATTGACACTGGAAATGGAGTTGATATTTTTAAGTTATCACTCCTAATAATATATTCATGTTATCACCATTTTCTCAGACCTAAACATTGTCACTTCAGTCTCTTATATTTTTAAGTTGACTTCACTCTATTGAAACACATTTTTTGACTGTTTAGGTTTACTATTTACCTCAAAATCAAAAATATTTTATTTGTATGATTCAAATAAAAAACTACTCAAAAGACAATTTCAATGCAGATTCCATTTATTTAAGAATTCCATTAGAATTCTAACAGAACAACATCCCCAGCAATGCAGTTAATACAGAAAATCAAAGAAATAACAACCTTTTACCACTTCAACAAAGGTAATAATACTCAAATAACAAAATAATAGGCCAACATAAATAAAAGTGAAAAGCTGAAAAGCTTGCTTGAGTATTAACATGCTGGCAGTACAGTACCAACCATGAGATTTGGAGAACAGATCTCATGGATCTCAGAACAGAACATGACAGTAATTAGTTAATAAGTAGAGTAGTCAATGAAAAACACTACATGTGTATTAGGGTGCATCATCCGCCTTGACATATGCAAATTAAACTGTCCCTATGCTTATTATGTTCCAATGAGCAAAAAAACATTCCTGGTAAATTTTGAAGTAAATTGGATAATATTTAGGTGGCCCACCATTAACCTTTATGAATGGTCGAAATTGTTGCCAAATTCAGGAAATCACCTGGCAATATGGGGGACTATGGGGGTATATTTCACATTATTTCACTATTATCAACTTGTTAGCCAGTAGTTATTTGAATAATAACTGTATTAAGGGCATAAAGCACACAGCTCACTGGATAAACATTGGGTTTCTTTATGTTGTCATACATATCTTCGGATTTTTCTCAGAAAAACGTTTTTTTTTCTATTTTGAATAATATGTTATTTGATGAAAAACACCTTAATGTACTGTAACACTTGTCATTAATCTTTTAATTTAACTGTTGTTGCTATGGTGTTATAAAAATCTCATACCGGTAATTCCAAATCAGATATAGGCTACATGTGTGGGAATGTTTTGTTTAGTGTAGAGTAGAAGTTGTATCACACAGGATTACATGAACTTTCTTGCAACATGGCTTTTAGTGGAGTAGCCTAATGCCAATCCACAGTCTTCAAAATGTACTCTGTCTATAAGACAATCATCTTGGATATTTGGTTTGGGCAGTGGCCTTGTTCAGGATGACTCGATTATCACTGGATCCCGTCTTCCAAACTGTTGCCAAGTTATCAGGTGCTTCATGTGGTATCTTTCGGATGGTTCATCAGAAAACAGAACAAAGTGGGAATCAGCAAATATTGTGTGAATGTGAAGTGATAATGACTGATCGGATTAAAGTATAAACGGCAACTTTCAAATATGATACGTATTTTACATCGACTTGGTGGGCCACATATATATTGTTTTCCAGCCTTCAAATTTGGTACTGGGCAAACCCATGACAGCAAGCTTTTATTGATAGTTTACTTTCATGCTGTTTGTTGAAAATGCCTGGCAAAGGTCATTTTTATGGCATCTTCCAACAACAACAGCACGTTACATTTATATAGCACTTTTCTCAACACTCAAAGCGCTTCACATGGAAAAGGGGACCTCACTAACCACCACCAATGTGTAGCACCCACCTGGGTGATGCACGGCAGCCATTGTGCACCAGAACGCTCACCACAGACTAGATTGAGGTGGAGAGTGAGGGAGTGAATGAGCCAATTACAGTGGGGGATGATTGGGGGGCCAGATTGAATGAGCCAGGTTGGAAATTTAGCCAGGACATTGAGGAATCCCCTACTCTTTGCCATGGGATCTTTAATGACCACAGTGAGTCAGGACCTCAGTTTAACGTCTCATCTGAATGACGGCATCTCCTACAGTACAGTGTCCCCGTCACTGCACTGGGGCATTGGGATCAATCTTTTTGGCCAGAGGGAAGAGTGCCACCTACTGACCACCCACCAACACCACTTCCAGCAGCAATCTAGTTTTCCCAAGGAGGTTTCCCATCCAAGTACTAACCAGGCCCACACCTGCTTAGCTTCAGTAATTCAACTAAGACAAGGAATCCGTTGGTCTAGCTGCTTCCCCCAAAATGTACACTACTGCCATATCTCAGGAAGTAATAAAGATAGAGACACACAACCCACACCAAATGATGCGGAAAGTCCATATTTATATTCAACTTCCATTGTCATTATAGGGCTAGACCCATTAGTTTAGCCTAGCTTTATGGACGTCTTTAGTTGGGAACTTCAGAGGCTCGGTGGGCCACCTAAACATCAATAGAATTCAATACAATTTCTCATTAGCGGATGATGCACCCTAATGTGTATTTAATATAATATGAAATACCAGTGAATGAAAAGTTCAGGTAAAATTCCCAAATATGACATTCTTGTCGAATTTGGGAATTACTGTAGTATGATTTAATTGCTATTCTGGTGGCTAGGAAGATGGTTGTGGTTGTTGTCTTTTGGCTGCAAGGTAGTATCAGAGAGGGCTGAATAGAAAAAGAGATATATAGAGAAGACAAAGTAAAAAAAGAAGAAAGAGTGAAAGAGGACACACAATTTAATAAAAAACTTACATTCCAGGTCACAGGAAGATGGGAAGGGCCTGCAGAGTAATTTTCCTTCTGCTGTTGACATTGACATCTTCTTAGAAATACAGAAGGATTGTGGGGTAATGGGAAGACAAATCAGCAGAATATTAATCCTATGCATATATTAAATAAGACTATAGTACAGGTGACATGTAAATACAAGATTCACTCCTTCACACTCCTGATATGCAACCTCTTGCTCTGTCTTTCTATGAAATCGTGAGAGATGAATGTTCAGTGCATTAATAGACTGGAATGAGCAAATGCATGAGTGGTGTATGCATGGTAATGGGCTGACCCTTGAAAACTGACTGTGATTTAACTAATAATGGCAAAGTAACTGAGCCTGTGTCTCGGAAGAGGCGTCACATGACCTGCATAGCCAACACATTTTGAAAATGCCACATAAAATAAGTCTAAGGTGTCATCACTTCTTTGATACAAAAGCATCACTTAACCCTAGCCTTTGTGTATTCCTGTGGAGAGGTGCAAAGGGATAACATTAGGCTAGGCTATTCTCATTGGTAAATAAATGCTTACAAAATATCACTATAACTTATAATAATATAGGCTACACGTTGGCTACATTGTGACACTAGTAAATGGAGGACAAGTAAGTTATCACTTACCTTGGTGTGATGATGGTTCCTTGCACAGAACTGAAAACATATCACACAGCCATCTGATCCTGAGGGGAAAACAGTATTATTTCACTTTTTTGCACAAAAGTAAGTCAGACAGTCTCTTCTTCTCTATCTGTATAGGCAGGCCTATCAGAGTCAGACGTTGCCATTGATCATGCTTAGGCTATTGTCAGACATGCTATTGCTGCAGGGTTATTCTTAAACTATGGTACTCTTTGACCTGGTAATTTTCAGAAAATGTAACATCAGTAAAAAATCTTTTTGCATGGTTTAATTATTTACTCTTTCTAGAAACTTGCCCTAATAGTGGCTGTAAAGATTTCACTTGAATAATATATATTTTTGACATTTTATTCCAAAAGTCTAACTGTCATTTCCAGTATAAGTACAGTATATATAGTCTTTTGATCCCGTGAGGGAAATTTGGTCTCTGCATTTATCCCAATCCGTGAAGTAGTGAAACACACTCAGTACACAGTGAACACACAGTGAGGTGAAGCACACACTAATCCCGATACAGTGAGCTGCCTGCTACAGCCACGCTCGGGGAGCAGTGAGGGGTTAGGTGCCTTGCTCAAGGCATCAGCCGCCCTACTGGTCGGGTTCGAACCAGCAATCCTCCGGTTACAAGTCCGAAGCCCTAACCAGTAGGCCACGACTGCCCAATCACACGTTTCCAAAACACAACAAAACGTGTTTTCAAGCAAAAATAACATCTACTGTTCCAAATGTATTTTATTAAATATCACACATATCAGCCAAAATATTAAATGTATAATTTTTTCAGAAATGCATGTTGTATTATTTTTACATATTTAACTTAAAATATGTGTTGTGATGGAAATGACAAAGTGTGGTGGAGATGACATAATGACATACATAGACAAATTTAAGATTTAAAAGCATTACGATTAAAAACAAAATAAAAAATGCATCCCTGCCATATGTTATGTAATTATGATGTTTTTTTTCTACTAGATTCTTTAGTAGGCCTACTATGAAGCAAATAAAATGTGTTTTTAGGGCGATGCCATTTCCACCACCAAAAACAAAAAAGTAGTAAATATTTTTAGTTCTTCTTATTTCTTCCAAGGACAAGAAAAGAATCATAGTTGAAGAATTACCCTGCAGTGTTACTTTGCATTACATCTAGCAGCTAATGCGAACCATATAGCTTATGGCAGCTAGGTAGGCTACTAATAAAATGTTTAAAAGTGCGTTGCCTGTTTGTGCATGTCATGTGTTTGATTTCCAACGTTGCTTTGGTGTCTAACCTGCGCGGCCAACGTAGGCCACACCAGAAACGGTTAATAAAGGATCTTTGGTAATGCTAAACTATAGCCTACTGTTTGTCTGTCCAGTTTCCACTAAAGTAGTGCAATAACAGGCTGGCTGGGTGACAGCTCAGACAACAAACTTTAGTTAACTCGCTAAAACATGCAGCTAGCCCGCAAAAGGTCTCTCTTACATAGCCTACACTTTAGCTGAGGTCTGCCCGCTGGTAGACGGTACACAAATAAATAAACAAAGTAGCCTACACCTACATTAAGGCGCATTCTTACCTTTGTGTAGAGGCTATAAGGCTTGCAGTCTGATGATGATTGATGGATCATCTCACTGATTGCTTGCAGCTTGCCTGCCTACATCCGGGGTGCGCAGCAGTCCTTGCAAACAATTAGTCTTAGGCCTACGATGTCAAAGTGTATCAATTTACAACTGCCACAATCGATCGTAGACTAGTTCATTCACCATTCATTGGGATTTTCGATTTCTTTATTGGTTTATGTTGGTTTGTGTAGGTTATTAGGTTATTTGCCATGCTGATATGAACCTAACCAATGAACTTGCACGTCTTTATTACATCAGACGTCATTTCAATCCACTCTTGAAAGAAATGAGTTTGGGGGTCAGTTCTACTCATACACTAAGAGCTAATCTTGTCAAAATAATCAATAACTGGGAAACTAGTTGAGTGAACTTAAAACTTTTGTGGTGCCTGAACAATATGGCAGCTTTGAGTACAGCTCTGCAATTTTATTGAGTTTAGAACACTGTTGGGGAATACAGTGCAGGTTGCATCTCTTGCATGTCCAAAACAACTTCAACCTGTTTTGGAGATATGCATGTATCATTCATTAGTTTGACCTCAGAGTCTCTCACCACAGAATCAACCAATCACATCAGTAGCAGTTAAATGGAACATGTCCAAACCTGTCCATGTTGCCAACATTCAAGATATGCTTCACTGTTTCTGGTATGCCAGCTTATATGCAAATAATCAAATACCACAAACAAAATTAACTCAAAGTACGACAATGCCTGGAGCAAACTGCCATTTTCTGTTGGCAAAGAGGTGTGCTTCACGTCTTCTAGAATGTTCTGAGCTGTCTAGCACCGTTGTTATTCACCTCCTAAGAGGACATTATCTGACACCCCCACACCCTCTCTCGGGAAAGGTGTGTGTCGATTTCTGAAGTCAGACAAACAACAGCCTCCTCAGTACACTTATTATTTTGTCTGTTTACGTGTGAAAATGTTTGCTGACCTTTTTTTCAGTGGCACAAATACAAACATACTTTTGGTATGCGACCTATCTGACACAATTGGAAAGATTTACTCTGGAGCAAATGTAGTGGAAGTCAAGGATATAATTATAATGGAAGTACAGGTAGGGTGCAAATCACTGGAATGAGTCAATGGAAAAGTTATGGGTACATGACTGAAAGTCAAGCATGGCAAAAGGTATTTACCTGGCATGACAATAGATTGGCAAGAGAGTAAACATCTTTGTTTTTCCATTCAGTAGGCCTGCTGTTATGAAACATGATTCTCCTCATCTGTATTACCTAATAGCTCATCATATTTTGTTTTGTGTAACACAGGTGCACAGTGCACTCCAAACAAAGTGATTAATCACTGTGTTGGATGACATTCTCATGTAAGCATTTAAACAAGACTCACCTTCATAAGGTGATTTATACTGACATTCATAGTTCCAGAGAGCAAGGTCTTTGGTTTGCCCCAGGAAAGAAAGACAACACAGTCCCATGGTGTGAATGTTTAAGCTAGAGTGCTTTTTCAGTCTTTTTCACCTTCTCCACATTTGAGTCACCAAAGATTCACTCTATCCATCATGTAAAAATAAGGCTAGTATTTAACTTTTTTTTCTAGAAAGACCAACACAGTGTAAAAATAGAGCAGTATTTTTGGTGGCTCTGGATGTGTCTCCCAATGGCTGTGTACACTTTGTATTGCTTTGTATTGTATTGTGTGTAATAATTAAATGATTATGTCAGTGCACTTATTAGGTAAGTGCATTATTACAAGTGCTCTTCAGCAGATGGTTGCTACTGCTCTTGCATTCTGAAACCATATATGAAGCATTTATCATTTGTATAACGCCAATACCATTGATGCTGAAGATGTCTGAATTTCCATCTTTAATGTATTAGAATTAGATAACTAAATGCTGAAACTTCCAAAGTTCCAAATTGTGCAGACTAAGATGACATCCATAACTCCCTCAGTGCATAATACAGTGGAAGCCTTAAAAGACAGACAGACAAAGAGAGTGAGGGTTGATAATACATTTATAGAGGAAAAGCTATTTCATGAAATTAAACTAAATGGCTTGCGGGTGCAGTGTGGTCAGAATAGTACAGGATTTTGTCATTTGAATTTTATTTTGTTGAAGTAAATGGCTTCATATATTGTATCAAAATACTTTAAAGGTGAGTAATTTTGTAGTTTAAAGATATTGGCAAATATTATTTTGTAAAACCAATAGCCTACGTTTACTTGAGTACAGTACTTGAGTACAATTTTGAGGGATCTGTACTTTGCTCGAGTATCATTTTTGGGGAGTAATCATGACTTTACTCAAGTACATTTGAGAAGCAAATATTGTACTCTTTACTCCACTACATTTCTATCCATAACTGTGAGTACCCATTACTTAGAAAAATCTCGGAAATCCTCAATTTGTTGTTTCCCTCTCAAACGTGATTGGATTGTGCAGTGCCACTAATTAAGACAGCCTATCAGCAATCACCTTCAGCTTTCCGCCAAAGTCAACTCCATGGTCAGATTTAGATTAGAGACGAAGCCATAGACGAAACAATGGATGAAGACGCAGCAGGTCCATCCCGGGAACCTGAGGCCCCACCTCGCCAGACTATTCAATTTTCTGAACAAGTTAATGATAGTTTTCACTTCAAGTGTTTCAATTACAAAATAGTATTTTGTATTTGAAATACGTATTTTAAATACATGTATTAGAAATACTGCCCATCCCTGGTAACATGGTAAAAAGATGAAAATGACTTGATTCAATTCCTTTTACATTCTCCAAGGTATTAACATTAACATTTTTCATAACTCGGACGTTTCTGTACATAAATGTGAGCACTGTGGCAGTAGTAATGCAATATTTAGAAAATGTAGGCTACTCTTGTACTCTTGATACTCAAGTACTTTTAAAAACAAGTACTTCAGTACTTTTACTTAAGTAGACATTTGACTGAAGCTGTGTACTCTGTCCGCCTCTGCGTTTGGTGATCATAAAAGTGCAAAACAATGAATGCCTCTGACTGATGCTGACTTTGCTGTAATTTGCCCAGACTTGTTGTCATAACATTGAGATTCAGGAAGATGATACAGTGCAAGATAAGTAACTTGTATATTGCCCACACACAAACACACAATACACACCCTCTCATACCAACCTCAAATTTTGGGAACTTTAATGATCAGTTTTTTGATAACTATAGTCATTCAATCAGAACACATGGAACCGGTTATGTGGTTGCCCTAAAACATTGCTCAATCTTGGCATGCATTGACAATGTCAGAGACTTGTCTCCACTTTGTACCGCTTGACAAGTTCAGTTGTGACTTTTTGTGAGCATCTCTGATGCTGTATTTAGACTATGAGATGTAGGCAGGTTAGCATAGTTGATCAGTTGACTGCAGAGAAAAACTGTTGCTCTCAAACACTGTCCACTTGACAGAAAGAAAAGAAAAGATTGAACCCTACACTCAAGTGATATGCTACTGAACTTTGGACTGTATATATCCCCCAAAAGGCAGTCCACAATCAGTTACACTACTACAATACCATTACACTCAACACCAACTCATGTACATCCAAGCTGGGTTTGAGGCTGCACACTGTGCAGATGCACAACTGAAAGAAAAAAACTGTTTCTTGACTTTGTTTGGGTGGGCAAGACACAATGCTAGAGTGGGCTAAGCCCTTGCCTAGAGCCTGCCCTGATAGTAAGATAATTTCAAGATCTTAATTTAAGTCGGTCTGTGCCACAAGAAGAAGATTGTGAAATAAAACAATGGTCAAAATAATATATTGATGTTAATTTGGTCTCAACTGTGTCAAGGATAAATAGACTAGACAAAGAAGATATTTATTATTTTAAAATGCTCTTTCCTCTGGGGAGAGTGTCACTGCTGGAATGCTGTTTTGGTAGCTTGCTGTCACCTTATCTGAAATATTTCATGAAGATACACTGAGACATTCACCTGTATTCCCGTACTAATGAAGAAGAAAGCCTTTGCGGTGAAATACTTTCTCCTTGCCACACACAGAGGGAAAGAGAGGTCTCATTAAAGCTGTGACTGGTGTGATGTTGTTAAGTGATCAGCCACTCAGATCACTCCAGCCCTCCCACCACCAAAAAAAATCTGTTCCCAGGTGACACGTTGGCAATGGCGGGGACCTAAGTGCTTGTGCTGTCGAGGACCACCATGGGACTGACTCCGAGAATTGTGTATGAAAGGCTTTCATACTGTGGCGCTGAGAGATGCCTCTTGAAAGTCGCTGCTGTTTTTAAGCCGGCGCTTTAAAAGGGCCTGTGAGGCCATGGGCACTTAGTTCGACAGACACAAATGATTACCAATTCCCCAACCAGACTGCTTCAAGTGCTGACCACAGTCAGGGGGGCTTCCTAATGGTGCAGCTCTGTAAGCACAAATACAAATAAATAATCATTAAAAAAAACAACTGTTAATGATTGTGTGCTGAATAGGAAAGACTCTTAGGGTCTGTTCGAAACGGAAGACAGCTGCCTGCTGTCTCCCTCCCATAGAGAGCTGTCTCACTAGACATGACTTTGGATTAAATGCATCTTTTAAAATGAGCGTAGCACTCTAGAATCTTTGGTTAACACTACGGTATGACGTTAGCAAAGGCCGGACGTTAAACTAAATTAGCTTACGTAAGCTAGCAGGCTAACGGTATAAATTAGTTTTACGGGTGGCAGATATATCAGACCAGACGCTATTAATGGTTACAACAATGGCATAACCAGATAGTAAATTGTTTATTTCTCATCTCAAATCTACAAATCTAAGCAAAATAAGGTCACACTAATTACATTTTAAACAGATTCAGCAGCCATTACCAATGTCATCTGCCATGTTTGTTTACTTTTCACAGCTGCTTCAGACGTTGGCGCAAGCGATTATTTGAACCGCACTTCCCTCGCTCCCCAGTTAGATATCTTAAAAGGAAGTTTTACCATTTCGAACAGACCCTTAGTATGAAAGAGAGGGAGTTAAGTCATTTAGAGACGAATGACCGTCGCAGGAAGTGCATCATAACAAAGGGACGCCAGATCCTCTTGTAACAGCTGTACTCAGTGATACTGCAGACTCGTAAAAGTAGTTAGAAAATAAGGCAGAAAAACCACAAGTTTCCTCATGCTGCTTCCTTATGTTGGAATGTGCAAAAATGTACAAACAATCAAGAGGATGCCTTCTTGTATGTGATTTCTGTAACAGTGATACTGCAAATGTGTTGATAGCCTATTTTTATGCTGTAGTGTAAAGCATGTCACACAGTTAGCCTAGCCTACAGAAAACACTTAATTGATGTGATATAATGATAACTTGTTAAATGTATGCCTACAATGGTTTATTAAACATCATAGTCATTTATTTAGTCAGTCATCATGTTCATGTTAATGAATAGGAAGGACATCTAAACGATAGCCATAAAAAATGTAGCGCAATATCTGCCGTGAGTTCCTATGCGTGAGTCACAAGCTCCTCCCAGCTGACTCTGGCAAATCACGTGGACAGTCAGTCGCGATTGATTATTTAATAAATAAATTTGAATTACAAATAATAATAAAAAGCTTCTACCTAATATGACTATTTTTTTCCATGAACTGTAAAAGAAAACACGTTTTTTCCCTCTGTATTCTCCATAAAGAGTAAAGTAAATTCTGTACTTATTTCCGGAATTGACGTCACTTCCTGGACTCGTCTGAGGCTGGTCTGTATGGGTCTGAGGTCTCTCAATGACTTAACCCCTACTTGTATGAACCCTAGATTTCTATATGCAACTGAACTTCCTGTTTTTTTTGGCCAGAAGTATCTACTGATCCAGTTGTCAATAAATAAATAAGAGCATTGGCATAACATTGAAAAAATGTCTTTATATGCCATGCAAAGGTATTGCCTTTTGGGGGATATATACAAAGTTCAGTAGCACCACTTGAGTGTAGGGTTCAATCTTTTCTTTCTCATCTTCAGAACAAAACATGCTTGTATTGAATACATAATTGATGTGACTAAACCATTTCATTGCATTAGTGATAGTAAGCCCTTGGCACATTAAGTTATGGTTGAGGAACCCAATCCTTGGACAAGGGATACCAGGATGCATACACTACATAGAGTGAGATTCAACATTCATGAGAATGTATTATTCAGTTTCTGAAGAGATTTGCTTAATCTAGGAAGTAGGACAAAAAAAACTTGGTTTCAGGGCAGTCTAAAGGAAAGTGCTTCCTGTTTAGTTCAAATGAATAAATGGCATTCTTCGTTAGCCCAAAAGCGATAGATGTGGTGACACATAAAAGAGGGAGAATGAAGACCTTGTGTTGGCTCCAGACAGCTGGTTTGCAAAGACCACATCAAGAACCCTGTAAATACCATTTAACTCCTGGCCAGAAACTAAATGAGATCAGAGATTTCTCAGCTTGATCTGCATTATGTTAGTATCTGTTGTTCATAGCATAACTCTGCATTCATTGTCAAGACTTGGAGGAATACCATGGATAGGAGAGGAAAATAATCCTAATGGCAAATGTGAAAATTTGTGTTGTGAACTCTCTCTAGGTCATAGAGAACTCATCCAGGCTTATTGTTTACTCCTCCAGAGCCAAATAGGTCCTTCTGAGCTATATTTAACTATTTGAAAGCTTTCCCCGCACCCTGTCACACCATGTTTTCATCATTGTCGTCTGAACTGGCAAATCAATGACAACTGATGGCACCAGTGGGGCCATATTGAAGCTATTAAGTCAAATCCCACAGGCAGATGAAATTATGTTGGGAATGCTAGTTGTAAATATGGCACCCAGCTGGCAGGACCTACCCTTATGCAGAGCATGAAAGTGATAACATATAACATGCTGAAAGAAATGACAAAATACATAAAAGCAAGTTCTACATTTGCATTTCATTTGAGCTCAGCTTTTTGTGGCTTTCTGGAGGGTTTCATTCCTCGGGAAAGAAAACAGTGTAAGTATGATGCTGGGTTGATACATGTGAACTCTTGGAGTTGAGCAGATGGTGAGGAATCTTAGACACACACTTACAGTAAATCATTTTAGTTGCTAACTCAACTTTGCTTATGAAAAAGAATCACAAAAACATGGCACACCAAGAATCAGTATGCAGGTGATTGTTCCAAACATAGCACTGTCATAAGAACAGGGAAAACATGTCACATGTACACACACACACACACAAAAAATGAAAGCCAGTGAAAGCAGTAGCTATACATAGCACTATCAGGCAAGCACAACTTCGGCTTTTCCATCTGGATGATTAAGTTACATCAGATCTACGCAAGGAGACTGATACATCCCCTAAACTAATGTGGAAGCTTCTACAACATGAAAATGGGTTGTCCAGCATCATTAAATTAAAGCCAAGAGTTCCTCAAAGACAGTCACTAATAGGCATATATGAGGTCATTTACATACTTAGTAATGACAAGGTCTTCACACTAGACTTGTCTGATAAGAATTCATGAAAGCAACAAGCATAAATTGACTTAAGTTCCATTTTGAAAGGGAAAAGATTGATGTAGCTACTCTACAGGAAAGGTTACAACTGTACTATGGCTTCTGTGTTTTTGGGATGAGTCTGAATGTCTGCAGTTACTGATCTTAATAGGCTTCCTCTCACAGTCACATTGCTGAGCTCTCTCCCAACATCTAAATTCAGCTGTCTTTCCCCATATTGTGTGCAGTCATGCCTGATGACAGCAGACAGAGTCCCCTCAAGCTGTGTAATGCAGTGGAATCAAATAATTCTCCCTATATGATTTTGATTGTGCCTTGACCATGCAAAATGTTCTGTCCCTCAATTATGTAATTTACATGACATGAAACCACATATCAAATGGACAATGAAAAACATTGAGTGTTTCAAATATGTTCTTTATTCTAAGGATGCATGGAGTGAAGTGATTGGACAAATCCTTGTCAGTCATACCAACTGTCTGTTATCTCTATGTGCTGGCAAGCCTGGGCCAAATTACTATTTTCTTTTCACTTTCCACCGATTCAAACTGACCTCAAGAAATCTCAAAGACAGATATCTCTTTTTCAAACTTTTATTACTTTTGATACCCAATGAACTTAACGGTTTCTTTGGAATTCTGAACATGAAAGTATAAGTTATTTTATTCAGGGTCAAAATCCTTCAGGGGCCTCAAGGAATATGCATCTAATTTGAAATAAGCCCCATCCATTCACACTCAATGCCCACTGAAATTGTCATTACACTGACAGTGACACACTTCCTCTAGAGTAAACAAAGTTGACAAAATAAGTGACTGAGGCAGACTTTTCCCATTTTCCTCCAGAATATTTCAGTGGGCGGAAACACAATTGGACACATCAGACGACTGAAAAGTAATAAACTCCTCTTGCAGGGGGAACATTTTGTGAGGCCAGTGCTATTTAAAGTGAGAACACCTCAATCTGACCTCCTTTTGTCATGTCGCACATGTCTCTGAAACTGTGTATAGAATAGGGTTTTGTTTTCCCAATAAACAAGATTGTTTAACACACCACTGATATCCACATGAATCACTACCTTGCATCATTGACAATACCCCTGTCACTTTCCATCTGGAAATTACTTAGAAGTATTATGCTTTAAATCCGCACTGGTAGCATCCTTCCTACAAGCTCAAAAAAGAATCATCTGGGGGCAGAATAGTATAAGAAACATGCAGCATCTTCTTCTAAATGTATTCAGGATTTTCCCCTCCACATTCTAAATTAATCAAATCATCAGGGATTAGAGGAGCTATTGTTGAACACAATTACATTTCATTCAGCATACCCACACTGTGATCACATCCTGGGTTTCCAACACACTCAGGCACATTTTCATTTCAATGAGGTCCCAGTTGGAACTTGGAGGAAGATCAAACTTGTCATGAGCAAAAACATGTCTGCAACGAGCCTATAAATAGCAAATGTACAATATTTAATAACTAACTAAGCACGGCAATTTCCTATTTACTACATGCAAATTACCTAATGGCTTTAATTGCATGTACATGAATTGTAGGCTAGAATAAAAAAAACATAATAGGAGCATAGGTCCACATAACATAATTTTAACATCACATCACAAATTATTACCTCTTGGTTTACAATATGGCTTTGTAATGACGGTGTTAACCTTAATCAAGGACAATTAGATACAAAGTTAGATGAGGTGTATAGGTTTATCTGCACCAGGTCAATCTAGTTCAAGTGAGAGAAAAAAACACTGGGCTTCTACATAAGTCTATCAGTGTGCAGCTCTACGATGAACCTGGGTGCGGATGACTCATAGCGTTTTCATTCGGGGGCTCCCATTAGTGAGTGAAAGGGCTAAGGAACTGAGTCATGCACCCTCCGCCAGGGCTAACTCATTGGCTCCTCACATCGCTCACATCGAAGGGAGATGCATGCATGAGAGAGGAGAGAGAGAGAAAGGGAGAGCGTGAAAAAAGGAGAGAGGGGGAGAGGGTGAAAGAGATGTGGACTGCGTGGGCTGATCGTGAGAAGCAGCCTCAGAGCTGAGGCTCCTCCTGCATATCCAGAGCCTAATGCTTCCCTTTGTGTTGTCCTTAAGCAGGCGAGCAGGCAAGGCTAGGGAATGTAGGCAAGAGCGGCGAGAGCGAGCGCAACACATCCCCTCGCTTTGCCGTCTCCCCTGGTGCCACAACTTGCGTAAGCGACTTTGCTACTTGAGTGACAAGCCCTCTCTCCCTTTTTTGCCAAAGCAGTAGGCTGTCTCGTGGATGAGCTGGAATTTAATTGATTAAATGAGCTGTCCATATCTGCATGTGTGGTCTATAATCACACGAGCCAAAAGCCACTACATCAGCCCTTTGTTGGTGCATCTTTAAAGAGGAATCAGAAAGCCTCCATGTTCCTCTCTTTAATGGGCTTAGTTTTCTTTTTTGTAAGCACATACACCGCGCTGCTTGGATTTGGGAGGGTTATAGCCTGTTGCACAGAAAATTAAAAATGGATGCTGTCAATGTTATGCTTTTAATTTGGACAAACATGCCACCCCCTGCCCCCACAAACACATTATCACATGCACTCTGTCACACACAAACACATCTCTACAGACACACACACAAAAACACACATCCTTTGATAAGGCATCGGTGTTTGTTTGTGTGTGTGTGTGTGTGTGTGTGTGTGTGTGTGTGTGTGTCAGGGAGTGTATCCAGCCCATGAGTCTCATGAGTATATTCATGTGTGTTTGCTTGTTTGTTTGTGTGTGTAATGCAGATGTGGAAGTATGTTTGTATGCATGCATGTCAATATTTAAGGCAGAGAGTGACAGGATATCTTTAACACATACAGTGCATACATGACAATTTAATGACGGATGGATGTGGACACGGAGCTGCATCACTTCGGCATATTTCCATGTCATAGCACCATGGGTCAGTGAATACATTTCCTGTAATAAATGATATCTCTTGGCAGAGGCATACTGCACTGAGATCATTCTTATTGTGGATTAACTTATTCTGTGTCTCTCCTCATATCCGGCTAATTCAAATGATGTATGCATTTTCTTGGACAGTTCATTATGATAAAGGTGATGCAGGTTATTTGGTTTGTAGTACAAACAAATTCACTCTTTACACAATGCGAACATGTTCAGGAACATCTTATATGTAGCCCTCTGCTATGTTTTCTTTAATTTTCTTTACATTAAAATAATATAAATATATTTAACAAATGTATAAAAAAAATATGTATGCACTATGCTGTACTATGTCCTGTATTTGAATCATTCATTTTCTGTATGTTTATTGGTTGTGATGTTTATGTTGACCTTTGAACCACAACCTGTTGCACCTGCAACGGAAGGAGGGAGAAGAAGAGAGCAGATGGAAGTGAGCAGACGGCTAGTCTGAGCTCGCTGCAGAAAAATAAGTTTACACGGTTCTAGCTTCATTTCTAGAACACTGGAGTGGAGTATAACTGAGTTATCGGATAGATAACTAAGTTGTCAGTGACGGTGTAATTCCTGAGTTTCAGTCAAGTGGTGAATTCATTTCTTAGAAGAAAGCCTGACTGCCATTGTTAACGAGTTGGCGTGAAGCAACACAGCTGCTTGCTTCACAGAAGACGACAATGGCTTATCCGAACCTGCAGGTAACTGGCATGCAATGTTTTATTTTGCTTTTTTGAGTGAAGCGCCCATATTGTAGCCTAGAAATCTAGACGCACCCTAGCGGCTAGGCTAGGACTAGGGCTAGTCTAGCAACTCTCCGTTGGCTTGTGAGCTCGAAAAATTAAACTATCAAATCCAATCAAATCATGTATAGAGTCGTTAGGCGGGCTTAACATAATGATTGATGGCAGAGTTGCAACGGTTTGGCTTGAATTCCCTGCTACTTGAAAACAAATAAGATAATGTTGCTGTTGGCGAACAGTGTGACACGAGTTAAGCTTTTATTAAGTTGGCAAAAGTTTGAACTAGCCAACTAGCTCCGCTGGTGGAAAATGCATGGGACTCATAGCGCTGTCCTATTGCGTGCAGAGGGAATTTGAAAGACAACTGATTATCCCGCCCCTCGGACTGAGCACTGCGAACGGTGAGTGCCTAGACCCTACATTTTAATGTGGGTCTGGCTCGTCAGGCTAGCCATATTGTTTTTGGTCACAAGGAACACAAGCAACTTACAGGCCTGCAACAAGGGTGACATTTTAGTTTATTAAGTCGGCATAGGGTACATTTATCTTTTCATATGGGTGAAGAGTTTGCATATTGATCATTGCTATTGAGAACACAGATGTGCTAAATATAGATAGATATGTCATGTCTAGAAGCTTGTCATCACATCTGAATGTCTTCTTTGGGATTAAATCTAAAACTTTGAGAAATGTCAGCTGACAGCTTTTGGCCCTTTATCACAGTATGGGCTTCAGAACATAATAAATAATAAGAAAATTCCTGAGGCACTCTTATTACAAACTGTCACAACCAGTGCGGTGACCCTTTGGAGACCTACCACCCAACACACACACCCTGAAAAACAATGCACACTTATGTGTTCCCTTATTTCCTCTTATCTTTTTTCTCACTATGGCAGCATGTAGCCTCCTGCAGGAGTTGACCTTGTCAGGCTACATTTCCTCTCTTTTAGTTCTGAGGTCCATCAGCCTGAGCATCTTGAGTCCTCAGGTTGCGCCCCCATAGTTACAAATGTGCCCTATTATCAATGTAATTATCGAGGATGCTGCACACCAAGGGAGGACAGGCGACTGAGAAGGTTGCTCCCGGAGTCCGGTGCTAGTGGCAGCCGGAGGCTTGTGTGTCATCTGCGGGTGTCAGAGTGACCATGGACAAACAGCACTGCTGGCAGATATCTATGCACATTAAAATCACTTTGAGGAAAAGCCATGTGTACAGCTGTGCGATCACATGAACCTGTGGTTTTCTATATCTCCCATAAAAGTATAATTTAAAGGGGGTGGGATGGTTTTCAATTTCATCAAGAGGCCTTCTGTGGTTTGATAAGCCTGGCAGGGATTGGGGGATTTCAGATGATACGAATGGAAAGCCTCTTCAAAGACATTAGGTTTGTGGCCTTTTTGATCTGAGAGTTTGAAATCTGATATGAACTCCACTGCCTTTCATTCTAAGGTAAGGAGACATGCCAGTATGATCTAAGGTATGACATCTCAAGAAGTGACTACTTCAAGTCACGTAAACACTTCATGGATCAGTTACTCTGACTACAGATAAGCATTGTTGTTGATGCAGCAATCAAGTATTTCTTCTTTTTTCTCCTTTTGGTAAAGATGTATCTTGAACATTCCTCTTAAATGCTACAAAATCAACTGTTGTCAATATAACCATTTGACTCTCTATCAAACAAACAAACAAACACAAACCAAACGAAAATGGGAGTAACCGAAAGCTATGGGATGCTCTTGGAAACTAAGGGAAGATGAAGGAGAAATATAACAGAGCATTCCATAAATGAAAGTATGAGAGAAGCAGAAGCACAAAAGGCTGAGTATTGGCAGTGCTGAATGTGCCATATGAAATATTCAGTACCCATGAGTTAAAACTGGGATAATTTGGAAGTGTCCAGTAGAATTAATATTTAAAAAGGAGGTATTCCACAGATGACAAAAATGTGGTAAATTATTGATACTCCAGACATGTTAAAATGTATTATTATCTCAATAAGGTGCATACGGCATAGTCAAAGGACAAGCATATAACAACGGCTTTGAGTCCTAAGCAAACAAAGACTGTGTAGGACTCCACCAGTACCGTGGTTTCATCATCCACCTATAAGGCAGATGCTATACAGTGTTTGTGTCGACACCTACACAAGGAGGCAGTTGGGTTGGACAAAGTGAGGTGACAGGTAAATTTGGATGCTCAGTTCTGCGTGGCTTGCTGTGGCCCATTGCCTAGTCCTCTTAGGGAAGCTTCAAAACCATTTGAGGTTCCTCTTCAGCCAGATTTGGATCTGGCTCAGAAGCATCCCTTTGAAAACACAGTGCTGACTGTAAGCACCCATACCCAGCAAAAAAAAGATGCTTTGAGCGAAGCATCCAAAGGCTGGGAGAAAAATAGAGGGGAAAACAAGTAAACAGGCCACCTGACAAGCTGGAGAGATGGACTAGTGAGATGACATATGGAGCATTTGCTGGCCCCTATTCATCATGAAGTTATTTCCTTAATGTTGGGCAGAGGCATTCACTGATTAAGGACTTTGCCATTTTTCACAGTCCTCCTGTCTCGACACACAATCTTCTTTTACCTTCATCTGTTATTTTTAGGGGATTGTGTCAAATCAATTTAACACCAAGAGAACCTTGTGTCCTCACTTCACCTCAGACGTCAAAATCTATCCGTATGCTGAACCTTCAAACTAATGTTTTCAATATTCACTAGTACATTAAAATGCCTTAGTCAGGAATACCTAGAAAGTCACCCAGGCTAGAATGAGAAAGTCCATCCCTCAGTACAGCAACAGGTTTATTTGAGTAACAAGTGACTGTGTCTCCTCCATCTCCTCGGGACTTCTCCAGTCTGAGCCTTCAATGTGTCATCTTTGCACCTACAACGGCAGGATTTGTCAAAGGAGATTAATCTTTAAAACGAGAGGCCCAAAGCAAATGAAATGATTTTAATTGCAATAAATGTCAAGGCCAGTGAGCATTCACTGCAGATAATGCGGCAAATGTTCTGTGACATGAAAGAATTAGTCAGAGCTCTTCTCGTACAGCAAGCTTTGGAATTTCTGCTCCTCTTTCTCTTATGCAAGAAGTTTCTTCAGTTATATCTACGGAAAAGCAGGTAAAAGAAATACTGACTTTTAGAAGTAAGGTGCACAATCCATATTTAGCTCTTACCCTAATGTTTAACTACAACTGCCAAAGTTATGATAGTGAGGCTATGGAGCCATATCCTTTGGTGTCTGAGCAACACCTAACACTTTTTAAAATAACTATGATGGGCTGTTTTGTAATAACAGTCAAGGTTGAGTGCACAAGAGAAGAGGTGCTATTATTGTTGAGCAGTGAAAGATATTTATAAATACAAAAAAAGCCTCCATGGAAAGATGAAAAGATTGATCAAACACATAGAATGACTTGGTACAAAAGAATGTACTTGAGCAATCTCCATTTTCTATACATACCCATACATAATCATTAAATTATACCATGCCACACTTCCAACTGTGGAAGTACCACACACTACCCACTTTTTAAATACGAGCAAGCTTTTTGAATCATAAAGGATTTGGAGAGAATATGAAATGGTCTGAGCCATATCCGAATCCCATGCCAGATTACATTTCCTCATCCTCTGAGCATATTCAATCGTCGTACCCAGCCGCCTCCAGCCAATCAGAGAGAGCAAGAATGCCTTGGGTGATTTTTTGTCATTAATGCATTATGCATGCAATGGAGAGTCTACATTTATTCTCAAAAATTATGCTGGTCTAGAAAAAAAAAAAAAAAAAAAAAACAGGCCTTTCTCATTAATAATGCTCATCTCCTGCCGACAGTGTCAGAGTCGATATGGAGGAGGCAAACTTCAATGCCAATCTGATAATGCGTTTTGAAAGGCGGTGAACAGGTAGGACACTGGCATGGCATTGGGCTCTCTGAGGGTTTAAAAACTCATCAAGTTTATTAAGTTTTGAATGGAATTAATCCCTTCTCTATGTAATGCTTGACTTACTACAAGGGAAAGCCATTAAAGAAAATAAACAAACCCATATTGAAATAAATTGACTGAAAGGTCATTCGTGTCATTCAAGGTGTTTGGAGTAAACACTGGTATTTAAAAATAGACTTGAGATTAAGAAGTAGTCAATTGACTGAATTTACTATAGACCGACCCATGTCTTATGTGCATTGTTTGGAAAACAAAATCCTTCTATAACCCATTAACAAAGAGATTAAATTGGTAACACTTTATAATAACTACACACAATTTGTTTTGTTACTTATTAGTTAATGGTTTGTTCATCATCAGTAATGTATTGTTCATAAATAATTTATCATTAGTAAAGCATTTGTTCACACAGTTAGAAATGGTTTGTTCATAGTAAATAAGCCTATATCTAAAATATGTTAAAAGCATTATTGTTAATAATTAATAAATGATACAATAATATGTTTTAGATGAAGTAATATTTCCATTATTTAACAGTAACTGTTGTTACATACACATGCACTAATGATTAGTTAGGGTGAGGATACATATTTTATAAACCACTTCTTAATACTATAATTCATGATTAACTCAGGAGTTACAAGTGGTTAGTTAATGATATTTTGTGAGCTCATCTAAAGTGAGGATGTTTTATGCCTTGCAACACATTTACAAATGAGTTATAAAGTTTACATTTGGATTTATTAATTTAGCAGACACATTCACCCAAAGCGACTTACCCTTTAATTTCATTGACATGTGTAAGGCCACATTGGTGGACGCTGGGGTTTGAACCCCCAAATTTATGGATTACTGCATGCTAACCTGGCTCCTTAGCCACTACACTACCTCTGCCCAGTGGTATTAAAACAGTCAATTCAAAAATAGAATATAGATATGCGTGTTTACTATGAACAAACATGATTTACAGATGAGAATTAATGTAGGAATAATGCTTTACAAACAAAGAATACAGTTTTTAATAATAGTTTACAGATGTTTAATAAATGCTTAACAAGACAACAGAAACTCTTGCATAGTCGTACAGTAGGTGTTCTTATCTGGGCCAAGGTAGTGTAGTAGTGGATAAGGAGCTGAACTAGCATGCAGTAGCCTGAAAAGTTGGGGGTTCGATTCCTGGCTTTAACTGTTGTGTCAGTGGCCTTCAATTTAATTGTCATGTGTACGTCGCTTGCAGAGTGTGAATTACCCCACCATAATTGGGGGGTACTGCTCCTTCACTTCTTCTATGACCATCATGGTCCATATCAATCCCCATTGTGATCGCCAAGTGCAACATGTGTTGTGCAACACACATACAAGGTGTAAACATGCGACAAACTGATAATCAGTTGGCTACAGAATTTCTCATTGTTATTATATCCAAAAGAGAACTGTTTTGATCAACTCTCAAAAGTTAGAAGTTAAGTGCACTGAAATACCATTCTAACTAGATGTACCGCATAGCGGTACAAAATATGACCGCCGCTCAGTCCTGTACATCCGTTCCGCGAAAATAAATCACACTTCAATTTGTCTCCATATTTTACTCCATCCCCCACTCTTGAAACTTTTGTGTATGCTTGTTTGGCATGCCTGAGTGTGTGTGTGCGGCTGCACAGAAAGTAGCCTACTGGTGCTGAAAAGATGAATAGACTGTAGAATAGCCAAAGAAGATGTAGCATTGTTATAAAACCTTTAAAATCTCTAAACAATCACAAGTAGGGCAGTTCATCACAGTTCATCCATTGCAACTGAATTGATGAAAGGTCACTTACACCTGTAGGCTACATTGTATTTGGGAAAAGCAAAAGGTATCAGCATAATGTTATTTTTTTATGTATTTATAAACAAAAACATCTCTGTCAGTTCCATGCCGTTTTCAACAGCTATCAAAAACAAAGGTCATTTTTGGATGGATGGATTTTTTGTGAATGTTTCTTCTTCTACATAAGATTTTAGTCATCTTTAGTTCATACTTTATTGTCGATGCACAAATTAAGTAACAGTAGTCTGAAACGAAATGCTGTTTTACATCTAACCATTGGTGCAAATAACTGACATGTCCAAATGGGCCTTGATGAAATGCGTCGCTAGACTGGTCATACACATTTTAACGGACCAAAGTTGAAGAGCTTTTGTCCGTGCAAATATAGGCTGATTCATGTTCCCTTGCATTGTGTAACTGAGCTGGCTGGCTTTCATCAGACCAAGCTCAATCTTTTAAGAAATCAGAAAATAAATAGCGGGCAGATCAGGCTGGGTTCACCCAGCCTAGTCCATAGGCACCCGATATTGTTTAATTTTCCGATAGAGATATACACGCTCTGGCTATTCTAAATGCAAAAATGCATCAGGGAGTTATGACAAAACGGTAACTAACAAACTAGATCCTAATAGAAAGCTGTTAGCTTCCCTAAGCTACAGGTAGGATTAGGCTATAAGGTAGGCCTATTTACAACATAAATTGTCAATAGGCTATGCTGGCGACACAAATAAAATCTCCTTTGGAAACCAATGGCTTACGCCTTACAGTATCAAGCGGACTTAAACTGCCATATCGTGGCGAAAAGTTGTAATAACATTCACGCAGCTCCATGAGTCAAGGAAAGCGCGAATGAAGTAGGCCTAGCCACTTCTAAATGGGACCCACTACACAGTAGCTTAAGGTGTGTTGCTAAAGCAGCCATAATGAAATTAAGGTGTCATTGTTTGGATACTTCACACACACGTGATTTTTAATTTCACAGACTACAACTACCAAGCTGGAATCAAAGCACATCGATTCCCCTTTCACATCCTGCACGCACTTAAAACAAAATAAACAGGCGTCTCAGTCTCACGCATGTATAGGCAAAACTGTATCAGACCGGTGTAACGTTGGTAAATCTTCCATTGCACAGAATGATTTTGTAGCACGTGCAATAAATGACAGTCGAAAGATACAAACAGTGCTGCTATCAATTTGCTTGGTATAACCGCATTAATAGTTTTCTACAAATGCAATCAATCAAATGGGCCTCCATCACTCAACCAACGCTAACGGTAACATTACCTAGGTCCTTATTGATATTACAAGATTAACGTCCTCAGATTTATTTCGGCTTCAAGAAGAAATGGGAATTACACTTCATGTGAACATCGTCTTATCCTTATTAGATGTTCGCTGCGGTAAATTACAGTCCTTGTAGGAAGCGTCCATTGTTTTTCCAACCCACTTTTAACTTCCAACAAAATTACGTCTCACTGCAACGATGCGCCATCTAGTGGACAAACGACTACTTATCGCCAATACTGAAAATGCAGCCATGATGATGATGATGAATATTTATTTTGGCTTTCTTTTAATCCTACTGAATTTGTAATTATGTATCGGCCGTTCTAATACCGATAGTATGTGGGTGCCTGTGTGTGTGCATGTGTATATGTGTGCACCGCCATTTACAGGCCAATGAGTGTACAGTCACTAAATGTACACATAACCTAATTTTTTTAGACCCCCCATGGATGAAATTCTGACATTTAAACTGGGCATACCCCCAGAGAATGCCAGGTCAATCATACATATAAAATTTGGTGCAGTTCTGAACATCTTAACTGAAGATAGGGGCGATTAAAGCAGAATCATATTGCATTTTCATTTTTTACCGGGGGGGTGGGGGTGCAAATCACAAATGAGTGATTATGAGCCAGGTTGATGTGGGCCCTTGAGACCAACATACCATAAAAGATTCTTCATCCTCAGTGCCACGGTTCAGGTAGTTATTTAGGAAAAACTGTTTTTTTTGCGGTTCGGGGGGCCCAGCACGGGGAGGGGGGGGGGTTGTGGTGTTGGTCCCCGGGGACGAAATTATTTTTTTCCGTAAAAGTCTAGTGGGGCTACATACCCACCAAATTTCATGTACCCCGGTGGTTCGGTGTCCCGGGTATTAATGACCAAAAATTCAGGAAGTAGATGACGGGAAAAATTGTGTGCATGTGTGCGTGTACAAGTTTATGTTTATGTGTGTGGGTGTGTGTGTGTGTGTGTGTGTGTATGTGCGTGCTTGTGTGTTTGCCTGCGTATGTGTGTTTGTGCATGTGCATGCATGCGTACATATGTCTACTGTGTGAGTATGTGTCATACGTATGATTACTGTAAATGTATGTGTGTGCGTGTGTATCTGTTTATGCACATGTGTGCACATGGAATGGGTTAACATGACCCCTGGAGGCAAACATACAGAAAAAATTGATCATCCTAGGCCCTACAGTTCTCAAGATATTCACAGAGAACTGTGTCTGCCCTACCCTCCTTTCGGGGGGTCCAGTCCAGCGGGGGGGCTGCAGATCAAAACGAAAAATGACGGTTCCATGCTATCCATGTGGGGGTACATGCCCACCAAGTTTTGTGTACCCCGGTCTTTCAGTGTCCCGGGAATCCTTGTTGGTGTACGTCACTAAATGTACACATAAGTTATTTTATTGTAGGGCCCCCATTGACTGAAAGTACACAAAACTTGGCATGCATTCGGAGGGTGTCATAATGATCCTACACTTTTAATTTCGTGCAGTTTTGACCTTGTCAGCCAGAGATATTGTGATGAAAACACCTAATTTTTTGCTTTTTAATTTTTAACTAGGTGGCGCTATACATGAAATAAGTGGTAATGGGATGGGTTGACATGCCCCCTTAAGACCAACATACAAAAAAAGGTGGACCTCCTATGCCCTCACGGTTCTCGAGATATTCACAGAAAACTGTCTCCGCCACCTACAGGCCAGTTGGTGTATAATAACATAAATTAATTTATTGTGTGGCCCCCATGAACGGAATTCCACAAAACTTGGCGTGCATACAGAGGGTGTCATAATGATCCTACACTTCCAATTTCGTGCAGTTTTGACTATGTTAGGTCACAGATACCTTCAATTACACCACCTCCTTTTTACTTTTTGTGTTTAACTAGGGCTATATACATGAAATGAGTGGTTATGGAATGGGTTGACATGGCCCCTTGAGATCAACATACAAAAAAAAATGTTCCTCCTAAACCCTACGGTTTTCGAGATATTCACAGAAAACTGTGTCTGCCCTACCCTCCTTTCGGGGGGTCCAATTCAGCGGGGGGAGATCAAAACGAAAAACGATGGTTCCATGCTATCCATGTGGGGTTACATGTCCACCAAGTTTCGTGTACCCCGGTCTTTCAGTGTCCCGGGAATCATTGACGGAAATTTGGGCATGCAAAAAAAAAAAAAAAAAAAAAAAAAAACTGACTAAACCTATATGACCGCCGCTTAGCTCTTGTCGGTCATAATAAGTATCCAAGGCTTAATAAATGATGAATTGTGTTTAGTTATTATAAAGTGTTACCATTAAATTGATTATTATACCTGCAGTTTAGTCTGGTGGTATAATCCAGGGTATTAAGTGATGCCACCATATAATTCCCATCTGGGAATTGTGTTATTGCCAGTGTAAAAGTGCCTTGGAGGACCTGCCATCCAGTTGTCAGTTGCAGTACAACCTCCACTAGGTTTCAGGCCTGACTGTGCCTTAGCAAGAGAGCTGGTGCCAGAGTATGCTTTTGCAAGGATCCCCTTAATCAGACATTCTGTTTTATTCTAACATTTGTATATACTTCAGATAATGTTATGGTCAATGCCATGTGGCTGACAGAAGCAATCTGTTTCTTGTTAAGTGCAGGTCTTTTTCTAATTCACCTCCATGCACTTTTCAATGTCAGGTACCTTTTATTGTGACCTCTCTATATAAATTATATTGTGGCCATGACAATCCCTAGTGGCCTGAAGATTATTTGTTATGAATACATGACCTACGTAAAAAATAGACTCAGGGAAAAAAACAAACCTGAAAGGTGTCTAGTAGTCACTAGACCAGTCTTTAAAAAACACACAGTACTGGATCATGCATGTCCAAGAGACCTGCAATGGTAACTGGACACTCTCTGTAGCCGTAGCCAAACAGATGGGTGATGTATCCTCTGTATCATACAATAACATCTCAATTGCGTTGATAGGAGGAATCAAAACAAGAGCTCATGAGACCGTCTGCATGAAATTTTAATGGAGATTAAGAGTTTAGCTGTAATTCAGCAGTATTGCTTTGATGCCTTAGTGCAACACACACACTCAAGAAAAACTGAGGCCTGGGGATTGTCCTTTTTAAACAAACTGCACTCTCCCAGAATGACTCTTCAGTTGGAGGGGGATTTATTCTGTTAAAACTTTGTGTGCCCCTCGACCACTTGCACCGTAAGCCATTGCCTGTTTCTCCTATACAAAGAACTGTCACTGATGTCATACATGTAGGCGAGAATAAAGATTCAAGTACTGGAGGGCCAGATAGCCGGCTATTATATAAATCCAAATCTGTTCTAGATGTCTTGAGGTCACAGTTGTCCCCTTGAAGATGAGTTTTAAGCCCTCTCTCTCTGTGAATCCAGACGCCATTGTTGCCATTTCAGCTTAGCATTGCAATCACATTTTAAAATCCTTCCCCGTGCAGTTAATGGTGTGTTATGAAATAAAGTGCATGGTTACAGTGCAGGGTCACACCATGCTTACTGACAGGGTTGTTTTAGGGGCTCAGGATTTATGTTCGTGTTCTCTACATGACTGACATCTCCTCCCTGCTAGCAGGGCGTCCCAAAATCGTAACACACCCCTCTTATTTTTTTACGGTATAGTTTTAGTGCTTTATAACTATAATTGCAGATGAATACCATGTGTAACCATATATCAATAGATCAGCATAGCTTGCCCCACAGACCCAGAACTGAATGTTCTGAAGGGAAATATTTGCAATTTCAAGCACCTTCAACTCATCCATTATCACAGTACTTTCTAAATGTGAATATCTTTCTGTATCTCCCTAAAGTTTCAGATGCACCTGGCAAATTAAGATGACCTCAGCTGCTATCACCAGAGTTCTTACAGAAAAAAAACCTTTCTAATCTGAATCAGTCATCACAGTGCTTATTCTTTTGTTCTTTATCTGAAACTTTATATTTCTCAGTCTTCAAAGTTGGAGAGGCCTTTAACTTCTTAAGACCTTTAAAACATAACTGCATGATAAGAGACAGGCTGAGATATCTGCAGACTGCTCTCCCTTGATATTCCTTATGATTCTGATTCAAGCTGCAGTTCCAGCTTTCATATGGCTGATATTTACCACCTGAAAGTAATCAGCAGAATGCCACCTGAAGGTTTTCAAGCCCCGTGTCTAAGCTCCTCTGTCTATGAGATGCTGCAGTCCAGAGAAAGCTGATTATGCTCTTTCTCTCCCTCACACACACACACACACACACACACACACACACACACGGTGGTTTTAGTCAGCCCACATATGTGAGAGACCTTTGGCAAGGAACCACAGAGTATTTCCGAAAAGAGCCCTGGTTCTCATACATTATCGGTGTGTGCATGTGTGTGTGGGTTTGGGTTTGAGGAAGAGGAAGAGGGAGGTTTGCTGTGCATGCAAATGTGTGCACGGGTGTACAGTATGTGCATGTACAGTGTAAGTCAAACAGAAATACAATATAATATATGCAATACATATAATACTCATACACAGTTTTCAGAACCTTTATTTGCTATGCCTATTATTACCTTTTACTGCACATTTTGTACTGCACTTCATTGTTTAATATGGAAACCTGGAAATCAGGTACAGGATGGTTAGAAGTAATCACGTCTAGATCACTCCCACCGTTTTCCAGCACAAGTTGCTCTCTTGTTTACTTAAAATTGTTAATTGTCCTGTGGTTTAATTACGGCTTGAGCAACTGGAGGAGGGATATTCAGCTGGGACATAACACTTTATAAGTGACTCATAATAAGTCACTTTCTTCAAAAATAACCTGAAAGCAACAGAAGATGCAGAATAAAATAGTCTCATTTACATATAGCTTCAGTTAATGGGGATCTAATGCCCTCTCCCTGGCTTTGTTATTATTTTTAGACTGATTCATTTGAAGTCTGACTTCAGCGAGGCAGCGAAAGGGGGGTGCATTTAAACATATGGTGTTGATATGCTCCTCACTCACTGTTTGCCCAATCGAGCTTCCCCGAGTAGAAATGGTTTCAAGTTGCAGGTTTTTCCTTATTTGGGATGATTGCCACACCGCGGTTTTACTCACGCACGGTTTGAACCGTTTCTGACCCAGATTCATGTGCCCAAGGTGAGGGGTGTTATGCACAAGCTCTGGCAATATACGCTGTGTGTACATTGCAGTTCCTGTCACAATCCCTCTGGAAAATGCACATGAAAGACCCTTTTTTTTCCCCCTCTCCCGGCTATATTACATGTGACAACTACTGTACACCCACGAGGTGCAGGCTATAAAAAGAGGATGAAAAAAATGAAATCAAATCAAATGTAATAAGTCCTCAATGAATGTGTCCAATAAGTGTGTGTGTGTGTGTGTGTGTGTGTGTGTGTGTGTGTGTGTGTGTGTGTGTGTGTGTGTGTGTGTGTGTGTGTGTGTGTGTGTGCGTGTCTTGCTGTTTGGGAATTTTATGTGATCAATATGAATCGTTGGATCTAAAATGCTGTTTTCCCAGTTGACTTGGTGGGAAGGATCACACCAGAATGAACAAAAACTAATGAAGTAATCAGTGGAAATAATAACGATACCAAATCCCTGGCTTCAGGAATAACATCAGCCCAACACATGAAGTTCTCTGTTTGTGGAAAATGTAAGGCCAGCAATTTACATACCATACCAAACCAGTGGAACAGTCTCATATTGACAAAGCTTTTGTAATCAGCTTTACATTACATACTGTACAGTGAATTAGAAAGTCTCTGGTTTCAGCTGCCATTTGGTCTCGGTTCTCGTCACCCTGCTGAGGGCCTAACTCAGGCCCGGGCCTCTCCTGGACCACAGGAAAATACAATAACAATAACTATTTTTGTCAAAGGAGAAATTATAATCTGCTCGTGCCTGATATAATTTAAAAAGTCTACATGCGAGAAATACAGTATTGCCAGTTCTAGAACAGGCCCTCTGATGAGATGTGCCAACACCCCCTGCTTTAAAGGAGAGATGCCCTGGTGATTCCAGATGCATGCTGTCTATATGTTAATACTGTATGTTAAGTTGTTTTAGATATAAGGGGAAGAACACTCTAGATCAGAACGTAATTATTCTGATCTACCGCTGTCTGGAAGTCTCTCTCTCTCTTTTCTTTGACCTTTTGGCCTCTCTCTCTGTTTCTCTCTCTCTTTCTCTTTCTTTCCCCCTCTCTTTCACTCTTTCTCTATCTCTCTCCATTTTTTAGGGTTTGCTATTTTCTTTATATTTGATGTATTGTATTTACATTTAAGATTGTTATTTGGTTAAGCTTACTTTGTTCTTTTGTTATTTTTTTACAGTGTGTTGACCTATCTGAGTTTTACCTTACATTCAATGTTAAGTGATATTGGTTATATCTACCTTTATGATTTACTGGTAAATAAATTGTTAATTCACCCACCATTTATATACTTCTTCTCATATGCCATGCCACTACTCTGCTATAGTTGATAAACTACTTGGTAATTATTTGAGGTCAATTTCTTAATTTTATGGAGTCAGATTAATTGTAGTCTTTCGTAATATTTACCACTGCTTCACCACTCTGTCCTAAATGTTCAATACACATTTAAACCTTTGATGGCCAATGTAATTCTCATCCTGAGGAGCGTCTGTGCCATCCTTTGCAAACTTATTCGCTATTCATTTTATCAGCCTAGTTGAACAGATAGACACACAAGCAAATATAGAGAAATGTTTATTTCCACTGGCTGTCATGTTTCTGTTTACTTGTTAAATGACATTAACTTGCGATAATTAACACCATTAAAAATGTAACTAGAGCAAGCGTATCCTAATCCATTCTGCACATGCTTGTTTACATGTATACTCCACACTACTAGCGGGCTTTCTGGAGTTTTTTTTCCATTCAGTCTGCCCCAGCTAGAAAACTACTGACTTGATCATTTCAAGATAAAGATCAATTTGTTAATTGAGGGTGTGTGGAAGCAGCCATTACCATATGTTTTGGTCTTGTTTGAAGAGTCAATTTCTGCCATCTCTAGCTGTGCTTGATTAGACACTGTCCATATATTAAATGCTGTAATTTTTCATCATATGGTGGTGATTTGCAGAAGGCTTATGACCTAACCCCCGATTTACCGCTTGTGACCTCCAATGTGATTAAGGGTATAGAAAGTGAGCTGCTATCCTGCTGTTATTGAGACATAAGCTGGAGCTGCAACCAGCTGTTAACACAAAACACTATCACAAAAATAGATATATAAGCGACATGTATCGCATGTCATATTTCACAGTTAAGACAAAACCCCCTCCCTTGAAGTAACACCAAGAGAAGGATAAGGATAAAGCAGCGATGCATTGAATAAAGGCCTTGATTCCTTCCATGTTCTTTAGCTTTTCATTTTCTCAGTCAGCCATCAGCCATTATAACGCTGGCATTGCCATCGGGTCACCTGTGACAACTGTCAGAGTTCTCAATAGGCCGTGATTCAAAAGCTCAGATGCTGAGCCGCAATACAGAGAAAACCATGGTCATGGTGTCAATTCACAGGCAACATAAGCAGTGCTAACCTGTATTTAACCACTATGCCGTAAATCACATGGGATAGAAACCAGATGCAATGTGTTAAAGGGAAGTTGCTTCTCAGGCTTATGTCAACCAGCCTGCTGTGAATTAGACAGTTCCTCAGGCATGATTGTTAGTCCTTTTTTTGTCTGATTCCAGACCACAACTTTTTTTAACATGAAAATTGTATCAGTATGTGACTTGAACTATCAAAACTGCTTTGTCATTGGTAATTATCTATTGCCACTGATAGAACTCTCTAGCCAAGCAAATATTTAATTTGCTGTTGCAAAACTGGAATCCATCCCTATGCAGTTTTTCATATATTTTAGATGACCGCAGCAATGACAGCGCCCTCCACATTTTTTGGAACTCCCGGTAAAGATTACTCATATATCTCAAAAAAGATAGAAAAATGATCTTATGGTGGTTTATTGTTGTTTCACAATGAAAACAATGAGGACATATCCAACCTTGAAGGAAAGCAATTTTATTCTGAGAAAAATACATTTGAACAAAGACATACGTGTTAAAACTATTATTGAGCTTATGAGCTTGAAATCCATGAAATACTGAACCTGGGCATTTAAAATCGGGTAAGGCTATTTGCACCCCTGGTACAATTAGCAGTGTATGCTATTCGTACCCTGGTGCAATTAGAAGTGAATTCTATTCGTACCCCGGTGTACACAGCAATGTGTCCTATTAGTACCCCGTCTGGTACAAATATCAATGTATGCTATTCGTACCCCGGTGTACACAGGAATGTGTCCTATTAGTACCCCATCTGGTACAAATATCAATGTACTGTATGCTATTCGTACCCCGGTACACACAGCAATGTGTCCTATGAGTACCCCATCTGGTACAAATATCAAATTATGCTATTCGTGCCCTGGTGCACACAGCAATGTGTTCTATTAATACCCTATCTGGTACAAATATCAGTGTATGCTATTTGCACCCCTCTGCATTTATTCTGGCATATTGATCACACAATGTAATAATAATAAAAAAAACAAGCAACATGTTTTTTGTTGTTACCTAACAGGGTGTGAATTGCTCAGCTGTGTATTAGACACTCTGAGTAAGGTCTCATGCTGTTTGCATCAATGTATAGTTAGAAGTGGATGCTATTTGTACCATGGTGTATATAGTACTATATGCTATTTACACCCTGGTGCATGAACTAGCTAATTGTTGCAATCAAAACTTCTGTTTGAGAACCGATTTCTTGTTCAAATTGCTCGCCTTCTCTCCAGAGACATTGGTACACATGCACACTCACTCTGCCAAAATGCATCACATGGGAATCAAACCCCAGTCTCCTACATGGCAATCCATGTCTATAACCACTGCACCATCTTCTTCCACAAGCAAATGTCATTTGCAGGTAAACTTATAGTTTATAGGCCTGAACGTCATATTCAAGAAATTTCTGTTAACTAACAAACTGACGGTTGTATGTGTTCACTGATCCAATATTATGAAAATAAAATATAACTTTTCAATCTAAAACTTAATCTGAACAGATATTAGTGCCGAAACCTTTCAGAATTCTTCACTTTCTGGTGATGAAAAAAGAAATGTTAGCCATGTTTTTTGTGCATGTGAGCAACGTCTTTTTGTTATGTCACAGGGTGTGAATAGCTTAGCTGTGTGGCCAAAGCTATTCATACCAGGGGTGTAAATAGACACTCCGTTTAAAATCAAAATCAATGCCTCTACCAAGACACTAAAAGTGAGTCATGATCCAACACGTAGCTCCAGATCAACACCAAAATAGTTTACTGAGCACAAAATCATGCTTCTGCCATGGTTACCTCAGTTTCCTGATCTGAACTCCGTAGAAAACCAGTGGGGTGAGCTTAAGAGAAGAATGCACAAGAGAGGACCTAGACATCTGGATGATGCTGAGAAACTGGACGATGCTGAGCAATGCTTTCAAATCCCCTACTTTGTATTTGTACTTTAACTTCATTAGGTGTTATAGGAGAAGACTGATAGCTCTTTTATTGGAAAAGTGAGCTTTTACAGATAATTTTAATTATTAAAAAAAATGATGTGGTTCCATCCTAAAAATATTTATTTCCTTATGAAGGAGGGCAATTATTCCTTACTGTCTGGAATTTTTTGTGCTTCAAGATTAAATTTCTTGTCATTGTCTTCATTGTGAGACTTCCCTTTACTCATCTTTACAAGGGTTGCCAATAAATGTGGAAGGCTCTGTATGGTAATGAATAGCTCAATTTATATCAGTCTAAAATACTATACAACATTCCCAGACTGCACTAGACTGTTAGTCCTCTATTGCACTTGAAATGCTTTCAGAAATACAGGGAAACAATACCAAAATGTATTCAAAAGAATCAAACAGTGCTGTTCTAAGGGTAAGAGAGTCTTCTTTCTGTCCTGCTAGATACCATCTCCAGCACTAAAAATGGCTCTTGTAAACTTACACAAGCTTAAGACGACAAAGGCTCAGCTTGGCAGAGATGTAAACAATAACCAATTCAGGTCACCCTGTATCACACAGGCTACACTGATTTCTAGGCCCTGTTTTTACTTTTAATTAATATGCATGTATGTAGATTTCACTCACTCAATCACTCAATAGGCAAAGACAACATATATTAATACATTTGAAGACATATTTATTCAGTAATGGATATGGATAATAGAGATGTACATGTACCTATGATTTGATAACACTATTAACCATTTAGTAAGCAGTTTTTACTGGTCCACTTGTCACAAGGTGCAAACCTGTATTGACATGAAAACAACCAGATGATATCTCTTCATAAGGAGTGTATCCCCTTGGCTGTTGGTTAGGTAGGAGGCTCCAGGCAGTGTAGACACTCGAAAGATTGTTACCATTACAACACTGTTCAAATTTGCATCTAGACTGAAAGATTGTTACCCTCATAATAATGTTCGGATTTGTATCTAGACTGGCAGCCAAATCAAAGGATGAGAATGGAATGCTTACAGACTTCTGTGGCAATGTAAACATTCCCATCAGTATGGGAAAAAGCTTTCCTTTTTCTTCAACACTCTTTTTTGTCTTGTTCTTAGTCACTGCCACTACGATGTCTGGTCCCCTAACTCTGTTGCTATTTTGTGCAAATGACACACTGTCACTTTCAAAAGCTATGAATATAAAATGAAAATTTATGAAATTAAAATGATGCAATTGAGAATGTCTGTAAATAAACTGACATAGGTTTTACTGTACATAAATATACCCCATCTGTTTGAGATATTTTTGCCTGTAAACCAATGGCTGAAATCTATAAATACCTTTGAGATGGAAGGTTGACATTTTAATAGAGTATAGAAACAGACTTTTCAAGCTACAGTACAGTCAAGGTGAAGCATCTACAGTACTGAAAGTCACAAGAGTCTCCATGACTACCGTTGATTAGTTATAGACTCATGGCAGCCACACTTTCAGGTTGAACAGAAAGCCAAGCGACCAGCCAACCACAATGTATTGGTCAAAATGAAATGAGCTCTTTGTACACATCTAGACTGTGTGCCACATCATTTATTTATGGGACAAGCTCAACCATCACATTCAGTAGATCAGATGGCATGGCTATGTAAAATAAATACAAATTCTGAATGCAGAAGGGCCACCCAATATATAACATAGCGCAAGTTATCACTGATGGCTTTGCAATATATAGAACACCATGGTTGAGGGTACATTATGTATTTCTGAAATGCTTGAACTGATGCCAAGGTTGCTTGTTTCTTTTTGGCAGAACAGGTAAAATGCTGTCAAGGTAATAGACTATGCAGAGTGAAGGCCAAATGGCAAATGTTTGGAAAGTGTGATGCAAACCTCCTGAAAATATTCAACATTTTCATCCATGTTCAACTGGAATACATTTATCAGTAGTATGCTTTTGTATTCAATTGGTGTTCAGAAATAACTCTATCAAAGAACCAAAGACCTTGCACACCTGAAAAGTAATCTTAGACTTAGTGAGGTTCTACTAAACATTTTTTTTTTTTTTTTCGTTTTAGTTTCCTCCAACTTGGGATACAAAATGTTTTGGGGGATTAAAAATAACATAGATATATATGTCTATTTTCCAGGTATTCGTACAATCCTGCAGGGGTGCTGTCCATTTTTATATTGCCTTTACTTCATTGCCATTGCTTCACAGTGACACCCAGTAAAATCCATTAGGTTTAAGACAGTCTCTGTGTCACCACAAAGTGCATTTCACCCCCACTCGCCTCGGCCCAGTCCACGGTATAAACACCTTCATCCAAATTGTTACCACAACCAAACACTCCTGAATGTGTGCAACGCTGGTAAATGGCACATAATTAGCGTATTCAGGCATGGCAATACACAACGACAACAAAGCTCCCTTTAATCTTGCAGAGGTGGAAATGTCACCCTCCTCATTATCCCAAACTATTTATACGTCGGAACTTAAGGGAGAGCACTCACAGCTGAGATGAGCTGAGCAGGTGTTTTTTTGTTGTTGTTCTTATTATTATTCTTGCAGGCGAAGAAAGGCAAAGGGAAAAGAGTGAAAATAAAGCGACATAGGGGCTTTGGACCTGGTATGTGTGTATATAATGACCGATTTTTGAAATGCCCTTAACAGCTACCATGTACAGACCTAGTAATTTCCTGTCCCTAACAGTCCCACTGAGAAGTGCTTCCTAGCCTAAATGGAAGCTCATGGTTTCATGTCTTTATTTGAAGTTGAATACTAAACTTAGTGATGCAATTGGCCATCCTGACAGACTTTTAATTCCATTGTGTTTGGCCAATTCAGATTCAGCTCAAAGTTAGCAGTTTTTGTGCTAGTTGGACTCCAAACTGTCTGAATGCATTTAGCAGCAGCACTTCCTTCAGGCTAAGTACAAAGAAGGAGGAAAAAAGAGAGTCTCTCATGAATGTATCTTGTGAGGCAACAACACACATGCATAACCCCCACAAACGGCTTTCTCTCTCTCAGACACACAAACACACACACACACGTCTATTTCTCTGTTTAAAAAAAATGTGATTCAATACTTCAGCCTCTCAACTTACTCTTTCAACTTAAGAGTAGAGAGCAGCATGCATAGTAATTTAGGAGTCTTCCTCATGTAATTCTTAGGTGACTTTATTTATTATTTTTCCCCTTCAATTTCATTTTGAAGCCTTGTTTATACTTTTATGGGACACCGGCAATACAATTGACGAGGTCTCTGCAGTCATAAGCACACTCGTATGTGGAGCACCAATTATGTGAGGGAAAAACAACCCTCAGATTTGCAGGTAATATTTGCATGATACACTGCTGGAATTAAAGCTTTAGCATGCAGAGATCATTTTACCCCGAAGACAGCACAAACTAACCCCCTCTCTCTCTCTCTCTCACACACACACACACTCCTCCCTCTCTCTCTTTCCCTCACTCTTTTTTCTCTCTCTCTGTCTAACAAGCTTAGATTTTTTTTGTTTCTATAAAATAGGACACCCATTAATCCCCCTGCACATAATTTGCACATGAATCATTGATTAAACATTTCCATCTTGCTCGGTACTTGGAGACATACACATATTTCAGCAGTCCCCCTTCTGTCATTGACATAAAAAACTGAAAAGGTTTGACAGTAAGAGATCTGCTCTCTCTCATTTTTATTTAATTTATTTAATTTATTTCTTATGTCTCTGCATGCTCTCTCGTCGCATCACGTTTCTGTGGAAGCTATATCCCAAAATACATTTGCATACGATAGAGTTCGGCGCCGAGATCACAAGTTGTGCACGCACGATATCGCTCTCTGTAGTACGACGAAAGGCTCCTGATGGCTTTTCAACGTCCATTTGATCCGGAGTGCATGTCTGGGAGCCTTGCTGGGAACGCCAGCACCAACGCTTGTGTCTTCACGCATGTATGCAAGCAATGCTAGAAGCACTGATCATGTGGGTTCAAATGGCAGAGAGAGACAGGCACAGAGAGAGTGTGAATGTGTGTATCTATGTGTTTTTGTGTGTGTGTGTGTGCTGGAGGTGTTTGGCTCCAAGCTGCTGGCATATGCCGAGGGCAGGGGAGGCTTAACGAGTCTCTCTCCCAGGCTGAGTGAAGAGCACCTTAATTGGGGAGAAAAAGGGCGGCTGCGGCAGGCTTATGACGCCGTGCTGCTACTCCTGCGTCAGCATCTTGTGCCACAGCACAGAGGAAATCACACCAAAAAAAAATACAGAATAAAAAAGAAAAAAGGCTGTTTTGAACACAGCTATGGGGGTGTGATGGTATGATTGTGATGATTGTGATGGTTGGTGTGTGTGTGTGTGTGTGTGTGTGGGTGGGGTGGGGTGGGGGGGGGCACATAAGAAGACTCTGAAAAATCTCTTGCGTGGTGAACACGGAATAGTTTCACCCCTTACGAGATTCATGTGATGGCGGCGTGCTCCATTATATTCGCTGCTATCCCAGACCTACACACACACACACACACACACTCACACACACACACACACACACTCCCCTGTGCCTCCAAAATGTGCTTTCTAAGTGACAACACTCTTGTTTGCAATGATACATGTTTTAGTAATGCCATCTTCTACTGTGGGGTATCAGCAGGTTTCTGTTTCACTACTCCAAATTCATGTCACGAGAACAGAAGAGGGGGAACACACAGGGGGAGAAGAGAGAAGGATAAGAAACAGGGAGTGGGGGTGAGTTCATGATAAAGGAGAGAGACCTCTTTGCCTTCTCTCTTCCCTCTCTCTTCTCCTCTTCTCTCATCTTCTCTCCTCCTGAGTGCAGCCCAGCTGTCGAGGCTCAGGCCCCTGCAGCTTCCGCTGTCCGAGATCTGGAGAACATCTGTACACAAGCCTCACAGTCCCTCAGTTACTCTGTCTCTCTCTCTTTCTCTCTCTCTATGTACTCTGTATCTCTCTTTCTTTCCCTACTCTCTCCATCACTGAGGCCACGGCTGGAATGAGTGCGCATTGCTCCGGGGTGCCTGTCCGATTGTCCCGGGTTCATTTGCCACACAGATTGCTCCCTGCTGCTTCTTCCTCCGCCTCCTCCTTTTTCTGTGTGGAGTGCGTGTCTGCAGCACCCAAAATCACCCAAAAAGCTTCAAACAAAGAACAAAAGGGGGCAACCAAAACAAAACAGCCGTTTCGCTTGTTCATATTTTTTGTGCGAGAGGGATACGTCTCTTGGCAAGATTCCTCTGTTGTTGCCCCTACAATGAGTTGGGATAATAAATCCTGGGTCTTTAGAATGGTAAAGTACATGAAAAGACATCAAACACTGCAAGCACTGTAGGCGTAATAGAAGACTGGCGCAGATTCAGGCCAGGTGGGCTGTATTAAATTACAGTTACCTTTTGCACCCCTCCTGGAATAAAACCTCTTAATGATCCTGCAGTCGGAGGACTTAGGCAAATGTTGCGACGCTAATAGCTCTTCCCTGCCTGGCTCTTACAATGTAACAAGAGGAAGGATGTACTTCATTCTCCTGGTTCTTTATTTGCTTGTTCTGCGCTGTATAAACACAAGAGGCTTTGATTTACTCTATCAGCCAGATGATGTAAGTGTTTACCTCGTAGTTTCTAACGAAATCCCATTAAGGGACAGCATTCCATGGCCAAATTTAGCTAAAGCAATCCATACCTAATAAACAATGGTGGGTAGGGTGCATCATTTGCCCCAATTTTGGAAATTCAACTTGTACCCAATTTTAAAATGTGACAATACTAATGAAAAGAAAATGTGTAAAATATTAGCTGGATTGAATAGTATCTAAGGGGTCCACCAAGCCTCTAAAGTTGCTTCTTAGCAGAGCCTGTATCCCCGCTCTGGAAAAATCAGTTTTTAAGTAAATAACTTCCAAAATAATGCATTTAGGCCTACAGTGTCAATGAAAGTTGAATATAAACGTGGCTATTGCACATCTTTTGGTACCAGTCTGATATCTCTAGCTTCATTGGTTTCTAAAATATTGCATTTTCCCCCTATTTTTAGCGTAGCGATATGTCCCAATATCTATAAAAAGCAGATGTGAAGGTAGTCCAGTCATGGTCTTATATGAAAATCCTTATAACGATAAGTATATATACTCTTTTGATCTCGTGAGGGAAATTTGGTCTCTGCATTTATCCCAATCCGTGAATTAGTGAAACACACTCAGCACACAGTGAACACACAGTGAGGTGAAGCACACACTAATCCCGGCGCAGTGAGCTGCCTGCTACAACAGCGGCGCTCGGGGAGCAGTGAGGGGTTACAGTCGGTGCCAGTAGGGGGTTACAGTAGGTGACTTCAGCCGTGCCTACTGGTCGGGGTTTGAACCGGCAACCCTCCGGTTACAAGTCCGAACCGCTACAAAGAGCACACACTCTTTACATGTTTCCCTTCCTCTTCCTCAGGTTTGGTGTTTTCTTTCTGTCTGCTTCCACCACCTGCAGAACATTCTGGTAGTTCTTCTCCTCTTGCAGAGCCTATGTAGTCTGTGCTGAGCTTCACATTACGCTCTGCGCTGTCATTGACCACATGCATGGACTCTTAGTGAATCAAGGCCTCATCTTGGTGGTTGCAGTGTTCAGTGGCTGTTGACGCATCATGGAACGGCCTGCAGTTCTTCAAGAATTTGCTTCGGTATTCACATGTTTCAGCAGTGATCTTCAAGAGTGCAATGAAGGCCTTTCAGAGACACCAGTGGTACTTCAGCACAAGAAATCCCTGGCCACCAGCTTGCCTGCTGTCAAACCATCTACCTCCTCCACATGTCCAAATGACAGATATGGCTCAGGTTTCGGCAAGCCCAAATTTCCAGGAAAGATAACCCAAAAAGACGACACTAGCAAACCTGGGACCTGATTTGTGGTATATCTTTCATCTTCTGCAGCTGGACCCTGCTTTCCTCACCACTGACATCTCAACCTGGCCTGCTCACCCAGCCTACAAGGAGGCCTTGATTCACTTGGAGTCCATGAATGTGGTCAATGACGGCGTAATGTGAAGCTCAGCACAGACTAGGCTCTGCAAGAGGCGAAGAACATTACCAGAATGTTCTGCACAGAGAAAAACACCAAACCTGAGGGAAGAGGAAGGGAAACATGTAAAGAGTGTGTGTTCTTTGATGTTAAAACATCAACATCATATGGTGGTTAGTTATTAAAATTATGTATGTTCTATCTATTCATGGATTACCCATTTGCTCAGTCATATAATATGTTTGTAGGAGGTTTACAGTTTGTCTTACACTTTGAAATGTAAGGTGTTCATAGTTCTAGAATAGGGTAATGTTAGTTAATGGAATATAATTTAAGATTTTATTGATAGCTTACTTTCATGCTGTTATTATGGAAAATCCATGTGAAATGACAACTGCCATATCTCAGGAAGTAATAAAGATAGAGACACACAGCTGGCACCAAATGATGCGCAATGTACATATTTATATTCAACTTTCTTTGACATTATAGGGCTAGATCTATTATTTTTGCCATTATTTAAGAAAAAAATTATATTTGTATGTCCGTTGTTAGTTGGAAACTTCAGAAGCTCGGTGGACCCCTTAGATATCAATAGAATTTTATAAAATATCATGGAAGTTTAATTTAGTTAGTGTAAAAAATCTATTCTAGGTACAGATTGATTTTCAAAAAAAATGAAAAAAGTGGGGCAAATGATGCACCCTAATGGTGGGGGTATAGAGTTTAGACAGTGTTTCCGAGGGGGAAACAAAGTGTTTGGTTGCATGCACACAATCTGTTTGGGAAACTAAGTCAGTGGTCCCTTCCTCTTCCTCTTCTTCTTCTTCTTCTCTTTTTTTGGATGATGCGAGCCATATGCTTGGCCAGTTTGGTGGTTTTAAGCCCCATTCATCACTGCCCGGCAGCAATGGTCATGTGATCGCCCCAAGTCCCCGAGCGGCGCCTGTTAAACATTTGATCCCTTTTGTTCTCCCACCGTATGGGAGAGAGAAGAGAGGGACCAGGTCTGACTGGACAATACCCCCAGAAAGAAGAGTATACCTTTTCACTACAGGCTGATGGGGGTGGTGGGCGTGAGGCGGAGGGTACTCCTTTAAAACCCCAATAAGGACGGAGAGTGTGTGTGTGTGTAAAGACGTGGGAGGATAGAGAGGAAAGGGGTCATGAGGGGCAGATCCGCTGGGCTTATCACACACCAAGGGATGCCTGTCTGTCCTAGAAAGGGACAAGTGTCTCTTTACATGCGCTGTATGGGAAATGTGTTTGTTCGTATTCATGTGTCTCCATCCTTTCCCAGTTTACTCCTCTCTCTCTCTCTCTCTCTCTCTCTTCTCTCTCTGTCTCTCTATCTCTCTATCTCTCTTGCCTCTCTCTTCTCTCTTTATCTATCTCTCTTCTCTCTCTCTCTATCTATCTATCTCTCTGTACACTTCTTTGTGTCTCTCTGGTGCTTTTTTGTTCACTTTTGTCATTTTCGCTGCATCTCTATTTGTCCTCACTTTCTCGCTCCCCTCTCTCTTTTCTCTATCTGTCACTCTCGCTCTCTTCCTTTCATTCCTTCTCCCCCCCTCATTCTCTCTCTCTCTCTCATTCCTCCCTCTGCCACCCCCCTTCCCACCGATCTCTTGGCATAACACATGAACTTGAATGTGAGTGTCAACCCTTTCCTGCCCTTTGATCTGACAGCAGCATTGTCTGGCCCAAAGAGAAAGAGTGTGTGTGTGTGTATGAGAGAGAGAGAAAGAAAAGAAAGAAAGAGAAAGAAAGAAGGAGAGAGAGAGGCACAGTCTGGACGAGGCTGCTGATGGTCCCCCGTTTGTCAGGGGTAAAGTGAGCCGGGACTCCCCACTCTCCTCCGGCTGCAACACTGGGGGCTTTTGTGCATGAGAAGGTAGTAGGCACGCAGACACGAAGATGCCCAGTGTGGCTCCCACTCCCTCCGTAACCCCAACCCCCCCATGTGCACACACACACACACACACACACACACTACCGCCTGTCCACAGTTACGTCCGTCAAACCCAGACAGAGGCCAATAGAGTCAACCCTCCCACGGACTTGAGTCAAATTCGAAACTTCCTGAAAAAAAAGAGCGAGAGAGCGAAAAACACACAGAGGGAGTGAAAGGCTCCAGATCACAGAAGGTGATAAGAGCTCTCCCACTCCTCTGTTTCGGTGACAAAAGGCCAGCCAGTCATATCTCATTCCCATCCTGAAGTATGCCGATTCATGGAGTCGCACAACAGTGGCACTATCTTTTCGCGGCCAATTAATTTAATGAATGGAGGGTTTTGATGTGTTCTGATAGAATAGATTCCATCCATTTTTTTTTTTTTAGAAAAACAAAGGCCTATTTTTTTTCTCAGAGTGAATTGTGGCAGCCAAAGAACCGTTTAGTGCTACTGAGAAAATTGACATTTCTAACCCAGCATGGATTTGTCATTTCATTTTATTAATGTGTGTGTATTTATGAGTGTTTGTGTGGGTGTCTGTGTGTGTGTGTGTGTTTTGTGTGTGTTTGTGTGAGTATGAATATGTGTGTCAACAGCTCCATTAAAAAAGGCAGTTTGCATCTGATTAATTTCAGAGAGCAACAAAGAAACTCAAATATAATTTTTTTGAGTGTGTGCCCGGCATCAAAATTGTTTAGACACAAAGCCAACAGATCAGACCAAAGCCACCCAAATCAGAAATCCATTTTACGGCTAGCACAACTTTATTTCTCCCCTTGCCTTAGGGACTGGAGTGTGTGTGTGTGTGTGTGGGGGTGATCTCCAAATTAATCTTGGCTTAAATCAGTTGCATTTCATAAGCCCGCACCCTCCCTGCCACATGGAGAACTCGCAAAACTAGTGCGCAGCATGGGATGAATATAAATGGATCACTCCCTTCCACCAACAGGCCCAGTGGAGTGGAATAAAGCATCGTACTGATGCGACCAGTGGGGATCGTGTTCTCCAGTGAAAGCAGTGAAAGACCACGAGAGGGTTTCCCCCCACGAGGTCCATCTGCTTCAAGTCAAATGCTGCTGTTATGTAGCCAAGAGTCAGTGGAACACTGAGACAAGCTTTTGTCTTGTTGCCTGTAAGGCAGCCTGCGCGCTCAGTCAGATGGAAAGACTACAGGAGCAGAAAACAGAGTGATAAAGGGAGACTCTTCAAAACTCAGGTATTTCTCAGGTAGCTGGTAACCTCCTCTTGACCTCAAAGGTCAAAGTTTAGTGTAGCTTGGATCCTCCCAGGTGGACAGATTGGGGCAGAGACACTGCCTCTCATTACTGAACATTGTTCTGGAGTTTGTTTTTGTGTGCAACCTGCCAGAGGCCAGCTGTCTGGCATTACAGCACCTTTGTGAGGTTGCATAATGGCTGTAATTGCATAGGAACCCGATACTTACAACCTGCAATGACTTGTGAGCAAAATGCCAGTGTCAAACTAGTCAGAGGGGGATTAGATTTAACGAAGAGTTAACCATGGATTTTGTAAACAAGGGAAAATCAACATTGTAACTGTTTCATCAATTCCAGTCAAAAATCATCAAGGTAATAAAGCCATGGAGAATGAACCCTCTCATTTCACACTAATAATGAAATCCCCAAGATCTGGAAAGAGCACACACATTATGACCTGTTTCCTACAAGACTGTGCACATCTGTTTTTCAGGGTGTGTGTGTGAGTGTGTGTGTGTGTGTGTGTGTGTGTGTGTGTGTGTGTGTGAATATGTGTATCAATTTGTCAGTTCAAATCATTATTCAATGTAGGTTATCGTGCATGGGTGCATGGATAGCATCATCCCCATAATCATCCACAATGCTTGAACATTTCTAATGCAATGTGATTTTACAAAGGATGACAATGCCTTGTGTGAAATGAAGTAGTTAATTCAATGGATGCAATTACACGACTTGTAATTTCCCTTAATAATGCAACTCTTTAAAAGTACAAAAGTAAATCTAGAAAGCCAGGCAGAGAGTGGGGGCACAGATAACAAAGAGGAAGAAAGAGGTAGAAATGACAGTGGAAAAGAAAATTATGCCAAGCATATTGTGAAATAAAAATGTGGAAATTATGCCATTTTTGGAGTCGCCTACGCCTTTTCCATGGAAATGAGCATAATCATTTAATAATGAGAATTTTGCTGCTCTTTGACTCCACTTGCTTTGTGTGTCAGTTGCTGAGGGATATGGTCAGCACATCTTGTTATCTTGGCCATCTGTCTTGCTTTGTAATCCACAGCCTTTGCGTCCTCTTCCTCTCTCAATCTGCCTCTGTTGTGTTCACCGTTTAAGGATCAGAGCCCTTCCCTCCGCACAAATAAGCCAGGGGAGCGAGAGAAATAAAAGATGCAAAGCGCCGAAGAGTGGCACGGGAGATTAACCTAGATTGAAAAGCCTCCAAAAGTTTAATCCGTGCCCAAACCCCCTCCACTTTCACCCATACACACACCCACACACAGGCACGCCGACAAAAATACTTTCATTCATGCTGCTACTTCTTAATGTCAGTGTCATATTTCCACCCAATCTTTCATGTATAATGGAAATGAATTGGATTCATTGGATGTGAAACACTTTCACACTGGCCTGCTCTTGGTCTGGCCACACTGCCCTGGAGTGGCTTTCACATAGTGGCTATCGAGGGAGTATCGAATAGGCCGCTATCTTGAATTAATCTTAGCAACATGGTTAGGGTCAGCAGGGGGTGGGGGGTGGGTTGGGCAAGATCACGGACAGATTGTTAATCGGCTCCCACAGTGGAGTCATTCAGAGGGCAGGAGGAGATGGTCGAGAAACACACACACACACACACACACACACACACAACAGAGAGCAACACAGATGCCAAAAATGTCAAAATGCTTTCCATCTCAGCTAAACCCACCTATTGGAAGAGAATGTGCACAAGCAGAAACTGGTGCAATGCGTTTGACGCCGTTTGGTCTTGAAAACTTTTGTGAAATCGTGCCAGTTTATGCCAGGGTGGGGAGGTGGCATCGCAGTGCAGAGGCATCACATCCTCTTCCCTGCCACCCCCACCACCACCCTTAGCCCCGATCCCTCATCTTCTCCCTGCTACACAACAAAAGCTAAGTGGGTCAGCATTCCATTTCAGACGCCTTGCTGGAATCCAACCAGCAGCACACACAGCAGCACTGAGAGGCACGAGTGAGTGAAGTTTTGCCAACCCAGCGGCAGTTGAGGGTTCACTGCAAGCACTGACAAGTTGACACTGGAGGTTACTCCTGACGGGCCCTGTGTTAAGGGTGAGACATTGCATTGCGTGACTAATGGCCGTGTGCGAGGTAAACACGCACGACAAACGCAACAATTGCGCCGCCTTCCAGCCATGGGTCAAACAATTAGCAGAAGGCAGCTCAGCTGTCTCTGTTGAGATCATATTTCAACACTGGGGTTTACATATGCATGCATGGCAAGATGGGAGAGTTGGCAGCTTGTAGAACTTGTGAACTGGTTTCTCTTTATACCACACTCACATGCCAAACTGAATTTATGCATATTTTATGAAAGCGCATGTTCAGTGGGAAAAGCTTCTACTCCTGACCTACCTGGTGAAACAGAGTGAAAAAAACATTCTTGAGGTGTCTTTTCATGTCTATTTAATTGTTTAGACGAAAGCACAGAGCGTAATTGGACAAAGAGTCAGAGTCGCCCCAAAAAATCCCCGAATCTCAGTGGAGACGGCGAGATGCCAATGAATGGTTATAATAAACTTCACGTTTTTCGGCTGTCTTGTGCTAACAAAAGCATCAGAGCTCTTAGATGGCTGTTTTATCATCGACTGAGCTGGTTTGTGACAACAAAGTCAGAAAACTCAGTGGGATATCTCAGCCTCAAAGACACCAGCTCCCGTACCCACCCCCACCCCCCTACACTGTCATTTTCAGAGGAATTTCGACTCATTCCTGACTGTCTGTGTAGCTGAGGGGAAATGGACTGTCTCAGGTGTCTTTCTCCGTCAACTACCCCCCACCCCACCACCAAATACCCCCATCACCACCACATCTAGTATTTACCTCTCAATGGCTTCATGGGGGGCGTGCTTTGGAACAAATGAGAACAGAGGGGCCTGGGCCACAGTGATATTCCACAACCTAATCTGCTTGCGCTTAATTTTCCCCCTGCATCGGAAATCTGCTTAGAACCGCTGTGTTCTGAAGAGAGAGAGAGAGAGAGAGAGAGAGAGAGAGAGAGAGAGAGAGAGAGAGAGAGGAGCCTCAACAGTAAGAAGCGTAGCCAGAGCAAAAAGGGGATAACATTTGCAATGGGAATCATCACAGGACCTGCATGAATTAACAAATGGCAGCCCCGTAAACACACACTCCAACAGAAAGCAGACTCTGAACTCTGCTAATAATAAACTCACCATTAGAGCGCTCTTGATTTAATTTTTTTTTTAATTTCAGAACAAGCCTTATTGGCTCATAATAGCACCCCAGTGATACTCAGGCTACTGCTTTGAAGCCCCAAACCCCCACCCCATCCCCCCAACTTCACACATGCTTTTCTGAATATCAAGAGCCAGCTGCAGGACTTGTGTTCGCTGATCTGGTCAACGTTGGCTGGGCCGTGACCACTTTCGCTGCCGCTTTGCTATAAGCGATGGCCGAAATAAAGAAGCGTAAGAGGAGTACTCCACTTTGTATTCAGTTTCCAGCGACTCGTGAGGTTGAAACTCATGACAGACATTAAAATGGCTTTAACGAATCCACTAATTGAAGGAAAAAAGCTGGAGAGGGCTGCAGTGTGGTGAAAAAAGACATCGTCAACAAAATAATGAGCTTCTTAACCCATGCGAGTGTTTTCAAAGCAGAAGCCAAATAAATTGAAATGACATCAACATGTCAGGCAGATGAAAAGGTAAGGCTTAATAATCAGATATTTGTGAAAATGCACTCAAGCTGATAAGCTGTATCTCCAAAATACTTTTATGATGTATTAAGGTGTGCAGTGTGACTGAGGTTACATGTAAGTTTCTTTCACCATAAATCATTTAAATTTCAATTGGTGAATAGAACTGGAAAATAGTGCTTAATTTAGTAGTTTCCATTATGATAATTGAGTAAATAAATCAAGTAAATACAATATAGAGAATACTGTTTCTGTACCTCAGCTACAGTAGTTATCTGAGGAAGCTAAAAACACCAATGTCAGGGGGCACTGTGGCACAGGTGACTGCAGTGTCCGTACCACATTTGAATCCAAGTGCCGAGGGTGACACAGGTTTGAATCAGATTGAATCAATTCCTGATCCCACCCATCTTTTAGCTTTGTGGCCATGCACAAACCTCTCCTTATTCAACAAAGCCGAGGTAAAACCGTTTTTCCATTCTATGTCATCTATGTCATTATATGTCAAGATAAAAAAAAACAAAAAAGCCAATCTTCTGTGTTTAATTCCTGAGGAGCACACATCCGGTAATAATATAAATTTACCTGTGGCCTACAGTAAACCATACTAAATAAAAAATCTTCTGCTATGTCAATAAATTCAAATGCAATTACCTGAAATTGCAAGACTATTACGTTATCTTAACACCTCTGCCTTCAGTGCTTGGTCTTTCCCGTGTCAGTGTAGGAGGCCATCCTGAACTGTGTGTGAGCACGTGGGGCTATTCTGTACTGTAACTCTGACACCTCTCCATGTGTGTGTCAGCACTTCTCTGCCCCACTGGGTTTGCTCGACATGATGCACACCTTTGAGCAGGCAGCCCTTGCTTCCGGGATGTTCTGTGCTTTTCATTATTTTGAATTATTAACTATGAAAAAGACCGGCTAGGCTTTTCCTTTATAATATAGCACATCTTTTGTCCTTTTTGACAAGGCTTTAATGTTTAATGGCAACAGCTGAAAAATACATGAAGGCATGAAAACATCCTTACAATGTTGTAGTTTGTTTAGATCTTTAAAAATTGGGATTATGCTCAAAGTGCACTGATTCCATGAAAAAATCCAGGTATTATCCATACCTACTGTATATCCAAAAGATGGAAGGAAAATAAGAACCATGCAATGAAATGCTTACAGTTAATTTAATTTCTACACATCAAAGTCCTAGGCCTACTGAATTGTATTGATACTAATGTGATGTGTTGTCAAACAAATGAGAGAGAGAGAGAGAGAGACACACAGAGAGAGAGAGAGAGAGAGAGAGAGAGAGATTGACACAGACACACACAGTAACCAGGAAATGCATGGTTCCAGCTGAAGTAACTTCACCTGAATATACAGACTGCACTGCATGTCCATACACTGTTCTTACCTGTGATAGCATCTGCTTGGGATGAAACACTGACCTGAATATGAATGTGTTTAATTGTATTTACATGTGTGGTTAACCAGGCACTCATGCATAAATACCCCCTCCCCATCTCCCCAACACACACACACACACACACACAACTACCATGCTCATTATTGTACAATACGTATATAGGAAGACACATTCCCAGGCTCTCTCATCATGCGTAAGCGACCATGATGTGTGTTGTTAAACACTCTGACCTGGGTTCTGGGTACCCTGGTGTGATGTAAGGCTATTGCAACATATTGCATGAAGGTCCTCCACCTGGTGCAAGAGCAAGAGCACTATAATAAGAGGCTGGCAAGCACGACAAACTAGTTGTAAGTGCGGCTGCGGCCATGTAGGAGGAGGATACGTCACTCTGGGGTTGCAGAAGACCAAGGAGAGTGGCATAATAGGTTGAAAGCACGCGCGGAGCTCGCATTTAACGCGTGAAGGTTATATGGCGTCAAAAGCACCGTCTGATTCGCACTCTGTTCCCTTGGGGAGTGAGCATGGCTTCTTTGTAAGCCCTGTCCTTGATGTTTTTTGGCTTCCTTTAAATAGATATCGTCTATGTACAGTATGTAACAGCCGTTTCCCAGCTAGTGGGAAAAAAAATCATATTTATTTGGAATTACTGATATGTGTCTTTATAATAAAATCATTTTGAAAATATTTATACGTTTAGTTCCGTTTCAACAGTATTCTATAAACTGCAATATGAGTATCAAGTTCAGTGGATGGAAAAATCTATAAAAAGCCACCCAAAAGAGTTTGCTGGTACCACACAATGTGCTTTGCCTTGCAAAAATGCTTACCTTATATGCACTTCTTATCTAGCTAATGCAAAACAGAGAGAAGAAAAAGAAAGCATTCACAGGTGACATGATGCATTAAGGCTTATGAGAGAATTACGCCAAACTGCCAGCCCTCTGGTCATTAGGCAGAGTTTCAACTTTGTACTCAACTAAAAGGGGGGTGGGAGTAACAGAGCCCTGGGTAATGTCATCTTGTTCTTGAGGAAGTGGCTTGAGAACCCACTCTTTTGTGCAAGCCTGGCAAAACTACCCTGACCTATCTCTGTCCTTAATCTGGAATCTGGACTCAAAAAAAGGAAAGAAAAAACAGTATCTCCACTGATGGGCATTACTTACGCAGATATTATGCTGTATGTTATTGCCCATTAAAAGAGCTGCAGCCCCCACTGTGATGCCATCAAAAGCAAAAACAAACAATTAAGCATTAAATATGAAGCGAGGAGACAGCATACAAATTAATATGTCCCTTCATCACCGACTTAAAACGCCTACGTCAGAAGCAATGATTGCATACTTTTTGTTTGTCTGCCGCTGTGTGTGTGTGTGATGTGTGCGTGCCTATCTGTGTGCCTATGTGTGTCGCTCTTTGTGGGTGCGTGCACACACACACAGTTGGAACCATTCATTTTTAATTCCAATTATGACTCAAAAATGTGTGTGTTTGTTTTCTTCCTTCATCTTGGCCCTGTTCTCGCTGTGCAGTCATACGCCACACACAATGCCAAGGATGCGGCACAGTCCTGGGGACAGGCTGCCGGTGAACTGAGTGTTGTCACCATGAATTACAGCTCCCTGCACACCGATGACTCAGAGGGCTAAACGAGCCAGTCAGGTACTGAGGTTCAACCATAGGAGAGCTCCAGCTATGTGAAACACAGAGGTGGAAGGGCTGGTCAGTATATGCTAACAGCTCTTTTGCACGGTATGCCCCTGTTGAACTGTCAACAGCTGAGGATTCTCTCAAAATTATGTTTACATGGTGGTTGCAGATGCTACTCTGTTTGTCTGACCCATAGACCCATAAGGATAAAGCTGCTATTAGTCTTTTGCATCCATACTTTCCCAGGACACGATCTGCCCATGATTCTATGTATACCAAGGACTCATGTGAACAACTTGCTGACCATTTGTTAGCAATTGCAGTTGTTACCAGATATAGCAATACCACTAATTACACAGTATTTTACATAGGCTACAAATGTTACAGTATCATAGCAACAAACAAAGTATATTTAAGTAAATATTAAAATAAATAAACAGAAAATCACAATTACATTCACACACATGCATTAATCTTTTAAGTATAAGTATATATACTTTTTGATCCCGTGAGGGAAATTTGGTCTCTGCTTTTAACCCAATCGGTGAATTAGTGAAACACAAACAGCACACAGTGAAGTGAAGCACACACTAATCCCGGCGCAGTGAGCTGCCTGCTTCAACGGCAGCGCTCGGGGAGCAGTGAGGGGTTAGGTGCCTTGCTCAAGGGCACTTCAGCCGCGGCCCACTGGTCGGGGCTCGAACCGGCAACCCTCTGGTTACAAGTCCAGAGGGCTAACCAGTGGGCCACCGCTGCCCCTAAATTTTAGAATTTGGCTACTTTACCTGTTCATTCATGCTCTTAATTGCTTGACCAATCGGAAGTGGCCAGGTTCAAGTTGGAGAGGTCGCATCTTTAACAAAACAGGAAGTGAGCCCTGAACAAATGGAGAGAGCTACCTGTTTGTGAATGGTGAGGTGTCGATATACTGTAACTCTGTGTGTTGGTGAAGGATTAAAGAATACAATGGCTGTTTCTCAAAGTCGTGGATCCTCAAGGATTCATGCTTGGTAGAACTTTGCCCTGCTGAGTCAAATCCTTCAAAGACGAGGCAAGGCTTCTATTAGCATTCGGTAAACACAAGTTTCTTCTTCCTCTCCACAAATGCCTTCTTCTCCACAAATTCCTTAACATTGTTTTCTGGTTATTGCGCTATCAATATCTAGACATGATGGCAAAATCTAAATGTCTACCTTTTAGCATTTTCATTAGGAGGATCGAGATAGATAGATAGATAGATACTTTATTGATCCCCAAGGGGAAATTCAGGGGTCTCAGTAGCATACATACATCACACACTTACAGCAGAAATGGTAAATATAAGTATAAACATATAACCAAACTCCACTGTACAATAGAGACAGTAGGAGATAAGAAAAACTAACAAAACTAAATACTAAATATACTATATAAATTAGATCCGAGAAGAATTAAACACTTTTTATTTAAATGTCACTTACAAAGACATAGTACCATACTGAAAGCTAATATTTTGTCACTAGCAACATACATCTGTCCTCTGTCAAACACAGTTGCATTTTCAGCTCTGAACAAAAAAAAAAAACGTTCAGGAGTTCTGATCCAAACCCTGATTCAACTCTGGTTTGGCCATAGTTGCTCCACAACGGAACAAGTCCAGACCAAACTTCCCGACCTCAAATGTTGTCAGCTAAGTTCGGCTGACATTCAGGTTAAGTTAACTCCCTTGTTTAAAGGCACACTATGCAAGATTTACAACTTTATGAAGCCAATTTGATGGTAAACAAACTTGTAATAGGCGAATCGTTCACCTAGCATAGCTATACAGCATAGAGCCATATAAAGGTAGAGTTGCGACAACTCCATTGACGCTAATGTTCCATTTTTTCCAACAATGGCAGCTAATGGAAGCCTCAAATAGTTCCCGGAAGTTAACAATTAATAATAGCAGCAGTGCAGTTACAGCAGTATAGACTGTTTGTAGCCAACATTTCAGACTCAGATGTACATTCCTTTCCCTCATCCGAATAATAATAATAATAACTAGAAACGCAATTCCCAAGGAATTACCAATGCATGAAAATGCAAAAGTTGTGATATAGTAAAATATCATGTATAGTTAAAATAGATAATACAGAGCTGGTTACTGCGGTGATCCTTGAACAGACATGGTGGTTGCATAGCTTAATAAAAGTTGATAGTTTAAAAGTAGACTGTTTAAAAGCTGAATGTAGATAGTTTAAAAGTTGTTGATAGACAGCTAGTTTAATAAATTGATAGTTTAATGATAGTTTAAAAGTAAACCGTTTAAAAGTTGAAGGTAAATAGTTTAAAAGTTGTTGATAGACTGGAAGTTTAATGAATGTTGATATTCAAATAGTTTAATGGCTGTGTATAGGTAGATATTTGACAATAACTAAAAGTTAGAATGGCTGTAATGTTTGCTAGCAGTTATGCTAACATGTTTAACTATGTTAACCATGCTACTTAGCTAATGTTTTCTAGCAGTTTTGTTAAAAATGTTAACTATGCTAGCAATGCTAACCATATTACTTAGCCAACTTAGCTAATGTTTTCTAGCAGTTTAGCTAAACATGCTGTCACATGGGTTCTGTGACAAAATGATGACTCAGCCAAGATTTGCAACTCCAGTGCTAGAAATGTTTTATTTACAGCCCAAGGTTCTCCAAAAGTAAGCAAGTGACCAAAAATAAAAGAAACAAAAATAAAGTTGAAGTTTCCAAACTGTACAAAATATTGTAGGCCTATGAACTAAGGAAAGAAAAACTAAATGTATCTAAAGAAGAAAAGAAAAACTTACCAGTCTGAAGCGCAAAACTGCACAGCCCAGCCCAGCACCACAAACCAGACTGCAATGAAAATGGGCAGAGAGACAGCTACCTCTTTCTGAGGTCTTAAATACCACAAGCCCCTCCCCTACAATTAACCCCAAACAGCTGTACACATACAAAACCCCACTAATCTCCCATTTGTAAAACAATGGCAAGATTTCAAAATAGCCAAAAGGTTACACATTTTACATACAACACATCCATTCACATTACAAAACCCTGATTTCTTCACAACTCTTAATTTACTCTTAATTAACAACAATTGGATGAAATCACAGATCATAACGAGGCTGGCACTACAAAGCCAGCTGGCTTTCCACAGCTCGGGTCCTTTAGTCACCCGGAAGTGCTGCCGGAGAGAGAGAAGACAAACAAACAAACAAACGTAGCTCCCACTCACCACGCTCAGATAAGTTATTAAAGACAATATTGATACCCATGTCTGTGATTATTAACTATGAGGTACTTTTATGAAAAACTGATACTACAAACAACTTGTGTGTGCACCCACAAAGTTAGCTTGGCTTGTAACTAGCAGTAGCTCAACATGCATGGTGTGTAATGGTGGAGTCAGGTGTTTGTGTGTGGTGTGGTGCATTGGTGCCTGGCACCGAAAGAGCTCCGTGTGACACATGCTAACTATGCCAACCATGCTACTTAGCTAACGTTTTCTAGCAGTTTTGTTAAAAATGTTAACTATGCTAGCAATGCTAACATGCTAACCATGTTACTTAACTAACTTAGCTAATGTTTTCTAGCAGTTTTGTTAAAAATGTTACAATGTTAACTATGTTAACAATGCTAACTAGCTACAATGGGTAGGAGTCTTAGTTGATGACAAGTGTTGACATAGTTGATGACAAGTTAAAAGTTGTTGATAAACAGCTAGTTTAATAGATAGATAGTTTAATGATAGTTTAAAAATAGACCGTTTAAAAGTTGAATGTAAAAAGTTCAGTAGTTTAATGGGTTAAATTGTTTAACAGTGGATTATTGTAGTGAGGACTTTTTATTTTGAAACAGTTTTGGGCAGAGGAAACAGTTGAATAGGATGTGTAGTCTTAATTGACCCAGATTGTATGCTTAAAGCCTGAGGCTGCAGGTGGCCTGAACACCTGGCATAGGATTCTAATTGCTTAATAGCCGTATTGTGATGTCACAATCACAATGTTAAGTCTATGGAGATTTTTAAAAAGGTTTTCTTTTAATAGTTTAAAAAAGTATAAAAGTTTCAAAGTTGAAAAGACATAGCAGCTTGGTCCGTTTGAAGACCCACGTTACAAAGTTTGAATGAAGTTTCTAAGTTAAACTGTTCAAGAGAAATTATGTCACGGAAAAAAAGTGGTAAGCGGAATAATAACTAGAAATGCAATTCCCAAGGAATTACCAATGCATGAAAATGCTAAAGTTGTGATATAGTAAAATATCATGTATAGTTAAAACAGATAATACAGAGATGGTTACTAATGTGATGCTAGGATAGACATGGTGGTTGCATAGCTTAATAAAAGTTGATAGTTTAAAAAGGTAGACTGTTTAAAAGCTGAATGTAGATAGTTTAAAAGTTGTTGATAGACAGTTAGTTTAATAGATAGATAGTTTAATGATAGTTTAAAAGTAGACCGTTTAAAAGTTGAAGGTAAATAGTTTAAAAGTTGTTGATAGACTGGAAGTTTAATGAATGTTGATATTCAAATAGTTTAATGGCTGTGTATAGGTAGATATTTGACAATAACTGAAAGTTGGAATGGCTCTAATGTTTGCTAGCAGTTTTACTGTACATGATTTTTAACTATGCTAACCATGTTACTTAGCTAATGTTTTATAGCAGTGCTAGCAATGTTAACATGCTAACCATGCTACTTAGCTAACTATGTTAGCAATGCTAACTATGCTAACCATGCTACTTAGTTAACTTAGCTAATGTTTTCTAGCAGTTTTGCTAAACATGCTAACTATGTAGCAATGCTAACATGCTAACCATACTACTTAGCTAACATTCTCTAGCAGTTTTACTATACATGCTAACCATGTTACTTAGCTAACTTAGCTAATGTTTTCTAGTAGTTTTGTTAAATATGTTAACTATGCTAGCAATGTTAACATGCTAACTAGCTACAGTGGGTAGGAGTCATAGTTGATGACAAGTATTGACATAGTTAATGACAAGTCAAAAGTTGTTGATAGACAGCTAGTTTAATAGATAGATAGTTTAATGATTGTTTAGGAAAAGTTCAGTAGTTTAATGGGTTAAATTGTTTAACAGTGAATTATTGTAGTGGGGACTTTTATTTTGAAACAGTTTTGGGCAGAGGAAACAGTTGAATAGGATGCGTAGTCTTAAAGGTCCAGTATGTAGAAATAATGGAAAATAAATGGTAACCATTCCAAAAATGATCACCATATGTTGTCAGAAAGTAAGGAAACACGATGAATTGAAGTAATGGCTTATTTGACAACATTACTATAACCTGTAAAACCCATGAAAAAAAATGAGTTACGGGGCGGAATCTCTTGGAATTTTCGTTTATGTTTTGAACGATTAATTCTAGAATAGCATATTGATAATGGGCTGGCGAGTCCTCCTATTTGTGTTGCCAAATTAGCAAAGACCAACTGTCAACTTGCTGTCAGTTGTAGTCATGAACGCCTAGGAGAGGCAGGCAAATTTTCAAAATTAAAACAAGAAACAAATTAAGTGGACATCGGAGGAGCTTACTGATATGGCGACGTCTTCGTCCAACGAAGTCTGACACAGAGCTGGCCATATTTCTCCACGATAGGTAGCCTAGGCTAAACTTCATCTGCATCGCTAACTTCAGCTAAATATGTTACATTGGTTAGAGAAGTATTTTTTTGTTTTCACTGTTTCAGTAATGTGTAGCTGGGTCATAGTTGGAGAAACGTTAAAGCAGCTGCAGGTCAACTAACGTTATTAGCTAAGTCTTAATTACATCTGGCAACCCAGAATGGGCTCGTGTCTGGTAGTCTTGAGAACGTTCACCAGTGTTTTGATTTTGGCCTACAGAACGTTCGGTAACAATCCTACAAATCGCACCTTTAATTGACCCAGATTGTATGCTTAAAGCCTGAGGCTGCAGGTGGCCTGAACACCTGCCATAGGATAATTGCTTAATGGCCGTATTATGATGTCACAATCGGTAATGTTAAGTCTATGGGGATTTTTAAAAAGTTTTTCTTTAATAGTTTAAAAAGTATAAAAGTTTCAAAGTTGAAAAGACATAGCAACCTGGTCCGTTTGAAGACCCACGTTACAAAGTTTGAACGAAGTTTCATGCACTGTAATAAGAAGTTGAAGTTGCCTAGGAAGAACAGTACAGTGCATTTCCATGCACTGTAATAAACGATTGATGTATCGACTATGACTTTTCTGCTGCTCAGTCTTTATCAGTTCCTCATCAAATAAATTAAAAGAGGCTAAAAGCCCAATAAATGTGCCACACTAATAGCCGAATATAAGATAACCCTTGCCTATCCCATTTCAATTAGGCAGCACTACACCACCACGAACAAGCTGTAATTAAGTTTTTGCATTTAGTAGGCCTACAACTTTTATGACGTGACGTTTCTTGGGCATTTAGCTTCACCATCACGTCAAGTTGTAACGGTATGCGCAATGCTCATCTAAGCTAAGGATTTTTAGCTAACTTGGACAAGGGGGTATTAAGATCGTCTTGGTAGTGTATAGGTCTAATTGAGTGCCTGTCACTTTAAGACGTTTGAGGGAACCCTTGCCATTGTAACACAGTTGAAAGGCTGCTGATGTGTGGATGCAATTCATAACGTTTTCTACATAGTTAAAATAAAGGTTCGTACTTCTCCTTGTGACAAGCACTTTTGAATTTTGGAAACACTTTTCCATTTATATCGGGATTTTGCAAACATTCAGTGTCAGAGTCAATTAAATGAGCCCTTCAACGAAATTGACAAGCAGCAGTAAGTAGGCTAAGCATGCTAAATTCGACAACCAAACAGTATTGTAACGTTAGCTTTGAGATACTGCTTGATTTCATAACTTAACTTAGTTTAGTCTCTTCAATGTAGCCTACTATGTTGTGATAAGACCTTAGCAGAGTTCACTTCAATGCAGCAGTTTTGAATAAATTTGTCACGATGCTAAGCGGATTTAATAGCAATTTAGCCAGACGTCTTCTATGCAATGCTTCTATGTGGCAACAACAATCCTTCAACAATCATGAATATTTTGTTAAATGCATGCAGAGGAGTGGCAGCAGGCTACCGAGAGAGAGCGGGCCGGGGCAAGGAAAGGCTGCGTGCGTAAAAAGCGCAGCTCAATGGCAATGCAAGGATTTGACCTTATATTTAATTTAAATTAAATTAAACATAGAATATTAATCTGTGGTGGCCAATTTTTATTTTGTGGCGCCCCGCCACAGATTAGTCAATGTATGGGAAACACTGCAGATACAAGAACCACAACACGTAGTATGGCTTTGCCCACAAACTCTGGTACCAAGAGGAGAGCCTGCTAATGTAAGGAAGAATTCCTCACACCATCAGTCTCTGACTCTGCAGCCCAAAAGCTGTGTCTTTTATTGTACAGATGCACACAGAAAATAGGAAGCAAGACATAGCGACTTCATTGCTCTTATCTCACACACACACACACAGACAGGGTGCAGTTCCTGTCTGTCTGGGTCCACACTTCTTAGAACTCAGCACAACAACATTTAACTTGAACTCTCTGTTCTTAGAACTCAGCACAACAATATTTCTGCTTACACAAATAGTTATACAATGATAATAATAATTTCCTTACAGTAACGTAAACGTTTCTTTAGTTAGCAGTAGGAGCAGTAGCCTACTGTTTTTTTTATGTTGCATTCATTTTCATTGGCAAAAGCTAGCCTAATATGCACGAGAACCTATAGATTTGGGGGAGCTGCAGCTGTTAGCATCAGCACGGTCATATTGACACAGCAGGCACTAGCCCAGTGAAGGATCGTGTAAACCCCATCCCCAGAAACCAGTTTTAAACCAAGCTTGTGCTGATATGATGCATGATGACTGATCAAATTGCTATTTTCTGACAGGATGAGCACAACCATGCAGGTTCTCTGAATCTCAAGCTCTTTAGCCTAGCATCTTAATGCTGTATTCACAGCACGGTGAATGACAAACGGTGACAAAATGCTGTTGTTTATGAGTTCATAGCCTGGTTATTTATCAAGGACTATATCACGTTTTATATGTTATTATGATCACTCGCATCGCATTACCATGGGGTTACTGTGTAGGTAATGCTACGGTTAACTTACCATGCCCACCATTACACTGGAGAGATTTTTTTTTTTATTCTCCCTAGATGCTAGCTACTTAAGGTAGTTCGCTCATTATCTCAGATCAGTGAAAAACTACCAGAGAAAACGTTGGGGAGAAAACTCAAACAAGTTAATGTTAGACTTAGACTAGCTGTGTTACAGTGTCTCGTTGCAAAATTTAAATCTCAAAAACACGGTTTACAGCTCTTGAGTCACGTACTAGGTCATTTTTTTTATAACAATAATTTTTAGATAGGCCTAGGCTACACTTATGGGGTGGGTGCTATTGCGTTTTCTAAAGAATCTCCCGTCTTGGTTTTGTACAGAAATTAATATTAAGTGACATACGTAAAAGGGAGAAAAAAAGGTCACCTTCCAATATTTAGCAGGCTACGGTCTGGAATTTAATTTAATATTGTTGTAATGGTAGGATAACTACACAGTTTACACAATAATTACACTGTGTTATAAATATTGTATATCAATGCATTTATTGTCTGTCAATTACCCAAAATTGTGGTTCTGTCTCTCATTGAACAGTAGCTTATTTAATGCATTCTAATCCATTGTCAAACACTTCCGGGAACTTTTTGAAGTTTACATGAATGACGTGAGGTGACCTTAACAAATTTTGAACACCCATTATCGCAACTCTACCTTTATATGGCTCTGCATAGACGTAGCGAGTCCCTACTGAGAAAACCAGCCATGCGACTTCAAAGAGCTCGAGAGAATCGTGAAACATTACCTTGTCAGTAGATATAGCTCTTGGAGATAGTTTTTTGCCTGTTGCTAATCCTTCACCTGCACAACAAAAGCATTTGCATTGTGTACAGGGGGGATAAGTCGCTTTTTAATCTTCACAGTACTAGAAGGCATGAGATGTAGGTTACATCTCAGAAGATGTAATACCATGCATACCAGAAGGTATGTCACTATGTAGGTTACATTGCAGTCATCTATCAGATAAACTGGTATCAAACTTGACGACTAACATGTTCAATATATAATATTCTGATAAAAATGGAAGGCAGTGATGAGCTAAATATAATACAGATGTCACACTGTTACATCTCTTACATCACGTATAACATCTCTGGTCCAGACCACCTTATACAAGCAACCTTGTGAATGGATGACTTACAGAAGGTATACATATATGAACATTTTACAGATCACATGAAAACCTTAAGATATACTGCAAAACTGCTTATCTAATAAAATATAACTTTTCTAGTCTTACTAATCTTAATATGGTACTGTTTTGATTGAAGTGTTCTTTAATTAAGGCAAAATTATCTTGAGTGCTAGGTAACTCTCTTCATACTAAAAACAATACCATCGATCTTAATATAAGATTAATAACACTTGGTTAAATGTTATTTTTTGCAGTGGAGAGGTATAACTTACAAACAACATAACGTTATGAACGTTTCAGGAAACTAGGATGTGGACATAGTTCTGTCATTAATATGTTGTTTTATATCAAGGCCGGTAAGGCCAGGGTTGGGATTATTGGACCAAAAAGCAGACATAATAAATGAAGGCTGTGAAAAAACATTGATGTTTAAAGAACCTATCTTTTGTTCAGACTGCAGACAAAGATCAATATTTAAAAACAGTTCAGATTTAGTAACCCACAAGTCACTCCAAGCAAGAGTAAAAAAGAAGCTGGAAGATCTCAAAGTGCAAGGGCCTGAAAGTGGTAATGAACAAAGAGTTTGAGGACTGGACAAGCACAGAACAAGCAGGTGCAGTTCAAAATCCAAACAGTTAAAAAAAAACATTCAAAACACAGAGATTCAGGCAGAGTCATATTAGGCAAAAACAGCCAATCAAAACTAGAGAAAACTTGGATTCTTGATCAGAACTTTAAGGGCATTATAGGGCGCGATAAGTGATCCTCTTGACAGTTTTAAATACTGTGACTGATGAGAAGCCACAGGTGTGTTGGCGATAGACTCGGCATTTCGTCAGAGCGCCAGGATCTAAACCAAACACAGAGTAGACCTTACAAACAGCATAGCAAACACGTTGTACAGAACATACTGTAGGAAAACCACACATCAGGAAATCAAGATGATTACTCTCTTCCTGAAGCTACCTATTCTGTTACTGCATTAATCTCACAAACACTCTCCATGTTGGCCTGTGGTTTGGTTAGGGGTGTGACTATCTCTATCTCACAAAATGAAATGTGTCCTTTGCACCTGCACTGCACTGAGAAGGTGAATGTCATTGGACACAGGATTCACTGAAAATTATGTGATCTATCAATGCAGATGGTTAGGAAGGGTCGGCCAAGGGAATGTGCATTCCAGTTGGGGTGAGTGGATGAGCACATCATTAATAATTGATGGCAATAAAGATATTCAAACAGTGTCCCTGTTGATAAATGAGCGTAGCATTGCTCTAACAATCCCAAGGTCATGAGTTTATTCCTCAGGGAACAGGAACGCACTGGTAAAATGTGTACCCTGCCTGTACAGTAAGAGGCTTTTGGTAAAGATGTATTCTAAATGAAAACATAAAAAGTGGATAATTTGTTGGAGGTAACAAACAGGCAGACTATGTACATTCTAAACCACAGAGACAATCTACAAGTATTTTCTTTTGATAACTATTATTGCTATACTGTAATCATCTTCAAACACCAATAATTTACCATAATTCTTAGCAAACCAACAATTTTCACTAGCATGTATACAAATAAATGTACCATGTGTGCTATACAAATGAAGAAAATGGAATAATAGTCCAGGCAGTGATTTTAGGAAGCTAATGAAAATGTCTGACAGTTTGTGGTGAAAGTATTTTGTGGGTGACACAGTTATTTTCCCAAAACAACCGCTTGAGGCTGTGATTTTAATGAGGAATATAAAAAAAACCAACAAGCAGAAAAACACAAAAAATAATTCATATCTAGATACCTTAGATTGATAGACAACAATTATGTAATTTCCTGTGTGCAGAGCAAATCTTCTACAGATTTATTGGCAATAATACCTACTCTGTAGAAACAGTGTAATTCACATGAATTCTTAGCTATTCTGCTGATCAGCCTTTGGTCTTTAGATGCATGTCCAGCTCCTTTTATATATTTGGTCACTACAGCCATGGTCGTGCTCCAAATGCCACAGGGTGGTTAAATGTAAAAGTTTGTCTTATATAAAGGCAAAGCAACTCTCCATGCATAACTTACTCCGAGGAACAAGATTAGCATTACCCAAGCAGGGCTACTGAAAACAACATAAAAAGTCTTTGATCTCCGATGAATTAAAATTTGTTCAGTGACATTTTTTGCCCCTTCAGAGCATCCCCTTTCAGCTTCCTACCCAACTTCCAGCTTTCTCATGTGTATTGGTGAAGTGCATAATAATACAGCAAGAATCTTGGCTCCATTTATTTTGCTAAAGAAAAAAGGCACCATTGAGAAATACATGCACAACATGTAACCCATTTTCATTAAAACAAAAATTTCAAAACTCTGAGGACTCAAGTGTCTGTACTAATGCTTATCCCTGTCACTCCGAATAAAGTGAAACACAAGAGTAGACAGGATACTGAATCTATGGAATGCAGCTTGGAATTACAGCTTCGCCTTTAGGCGACACCTTTGCGTCTTGTTTTTCTCTGAGAACTGACATATAAGACAGTGCCTTTGCACTTTCATATTGTGTGGCCTGTTCGGAGTTTGTGCTCGTCTGAATGACATTTCGTGGCATTGGTGTATTGGATGGTCGAGTCATCTGTGTGGGTGGCCTTCACAGGAAATGGTCTTTTGTAACAATGGTGCTTCTTGCTTACGCAGTTGGGGATAAAATTAAGCCCATAGAAACACACTGGAACATCATGGTGTGTCAATCTTCTGTTACTTATTTGATATTTAACTGGGGTTAAGGTTTGTAACTGTTTGAAATAGTATTCAAGAAAAGTGCATTTCACTCATTGTGACTAAAAATAAAATCCTTTGGTTGCTGCAAAACTAAAAAAAAAAAACAGGGCCATTCCACGGTGTGCTTCAGGCCTGCTCCCTGACAGGGTAGTCAATGTTCAGCCCCACGCGGCAGAGATACAGCGGTGAGGCAACATTTTTTGCAAGGTACAGCATCTTGGTCTTGCTGTTTGAGACCACCTGACTCCAGCAGTTTGAGTGTGAATGCACACTGGTCTCCCCCTCTGGTTATTTATGTTCAAATGTATGGCTGCTGAAGTGCACTTTTATGATCAAAGTTGTTGTATGTAATGTAACCCATGGCTCACCATCACAAAATGTTGTCTCTCCTTATTTTGTCCCTAAGATGATCAATGATGAGGACAAAACATAGCTCTAGGTTTCCTTCACTGATTTCCTCTAAAGTCATTTTTCACAGCCATTCAGAAGATTCAAAGTGGTTTACTATGTGCATAGTATCTTCTATACTGTACATGCTGTTCAAGAGAAGATTCACATTTGCGTCTTAGCTCATGGTGACCCCCTTGTGTGTTCCCTGCAGCTCACCACGGTGTCTCAATCATCTCTGGCAAACAAACTCAAGTCTACCGAGACGTTAGGGAGAGACACGACATAGGCTCCATTGTTTGGATGTGTCTTTTGTTTGTTTAAGCCAGTGTTTCTCAAAGTGTGGTCCGGGGACCACTGGTGGTCCGCAAGCTATCCCAAGTGGTCCGCGAGCAGACGTGGTAAAATATAATATAGATGAATTGTTTGCCATATTGAACCAACTTGTATGTAAATCCAAACAGTTCTGCAACGCTGCCTATGTAAGTTATGCCAGTTTAAATCATATGAATCCTCTGACACAATAAGCAAGGTGCAAAGAAAATAAGCTACGTGGCTCAGTGAGTAAGCCTATTGTGTAAGTAACTATTTAAGTAGGTCTACTCTTTTTTTTAGCTAGGTGGTCCGTGAGGTTTTTTTTATTGATTAAGTGGTCCTTGGTCTGAAAAAGTTTGAGAAACACTGGTTTAAGCTGAAGGGAATGAACCAAGGAGGAGAGACTGTGTGAGGACATATTAGTGTCTGGTTTACCTAAGCTGCCCTTGGCATATGGATAAATGTGTTTTCTACTCTTTATTGCATTATTTTTATAGGCTTTTATAGGCTTGTATTTATTATCGTTGCAAGGTATTTTAAACCGCAGGGATAGAGAGAGTAACATAAATAAAAAGGCTGAAATGTTTTTTAGAGAAAACCAACACCAAATTCCATCTGAAGAGACCGGTTCTGTGGGGAATGTTGGTGTTTGGTGTGATTTAATTTATCATTTTGCCTAATTGTTTCTATTACATCCATATATAGACTATGTGTGCTATGCTGCACAGTCAATGCTGAGGGAAGTTCAAAGCAAAACATCTCTGCCACAAAAAGCGAAATGTCCCACTTCAGACTTTGAGCGAGGGGGGTAGAAAAAAAAAAACGCTAATTAACAGAACTGAAAAAAATGAATACTCATGTGGCTTTTAATCCGCACCAAAAAATCCTCTCCCTCAAGTTGTTCTTCTGCTCGCAGTATTGCAATATAATCACTTCAGACCCTGCAGTCGTAGAGGAGCAGAAGAGGTGCCCAAATGACTAGCAGCCCCTCTAACCCAAACAATTCCAACTGTACTCTTCTTAGCTAAACACTCCAATCATTACACAACCTTGTCGCTACCCTGACAGGGAACGCATGAAAAATGTTATTGTTGGAGTGGCCTCTAAGGGAAAGGCGGTTGGAATTCCGACAAAAAAGAACAGAACAGAGCACATTGGTAAACAACAACAGCTTGAAGGCACGTAGTTAGAAGAAGCCTCAAAGAAGCCAAGGCTGACACAGATGGTAGAGCCATGACAGTGGTCGGTGTTCTAATGCCAACCGATGGAAGTGGGAGCCGGCCGCAGCAGCGTCTGCAGCAAGGGTGGGTTCTGAAAGAGAAGGAAACCCGTCTCAGAAGTTAAGTCGGGTCTTTTTTTTTTTCTTTTTCCTTTTTTAAAGGGGGATGCTTCCTGGAGATGCTGAGGAGAGGGAGAGAGAGAGAGAGGTAGCTTCTTGAGAGGGAGTGTCGGACTATCTGGCAGAGGCTTCTGACTTCAACGTCACCCCCCACCCCCCAGGGCTGTGTGTGGGTTTGGATGGGGGGAGAGGACAGCATCAAACATTTCACAAATGTTCAAATGTGTTTGTGAAAAAGCTCCTCAAATGCCTTCCTCAGGGACAAGACTTTCACTGTGCAGTATGCTGCTCAGCTATTGTGTTTTTTTTATTAATTTATTATTTTGCCTGAACCTTATGGTTTATGAGAATTTTAATCAGAGATAGCAATGGATTCACAAAGATGTATCTTGCAAAGTTAACTATGCCTTTTCTGGAACTTTGAAATTACAGTTGGTCACATTGTTCTTTCACTACATGGCTCCAAAATAATGAAAGTGAATGAGGGACTTTCCTGCCTCATTTAAAGATGACCTTTCCAACTGGTACTTTGTCACTTTGTGAGAATTGCTACTGCACTCAAAAAGCACCAATTTAATGGAGATTTCCCAACAAAAACCACAGTCATTAATACTGAGTGGCTGTGTCAATTACCTTTTTTCACAGCTAATGCCATCAACCACATCATTTAAGTAAAATGTGTGTCTTGGACAGTTCAGTGCCCAAGATGAGTACACCTCAGTTTAAAATCATAACAAAATACCACAGCTTGCAGTAACTTGTTTGTAGATACAAATTGGTTTGAAAATCTATAGTGGCTCTTCTATCATGCTTATAACTAATTCGGTCTACTGAAAACTTATTGAAGGCTACATTGAACACGTATTGTGTATTTATAGTATGTTTATTATATAAGTATACAGTATAATACTTGTTAACAGGTTTTACATAACCTTTTAAGCAAATGCTAAAAACAGCATTTATGGATGTAAGATCTGTAGTTTTAAACCCCCTTAGGTGGACATAGTCGTCAACCTCTTTGATATGTCCTCTGAATTCTATTGTTACCTCTTTTTGCACCCCTACTGACGCATAGCTCTTTTTCTTTTCTCCTTCATGTCTGACTGACAGGGATTGCCAATGGAGTCATCAGGCCTATCTCTGACAGCCATCTCTACCTTCATAGGGCTGAAAATCCGCCAACCACACTGGAGCTCATTTCTCGGAGAGAAATTGAGACAGATAGAGCCTTGTACTGCACAGGAGTGCACACTGCTGACTTTGAAATATTTAGGGCACAATGTCCACTACTGGGTCAAACACGTATTTTGATTTATTCACAAAGGCAGAGCCTCCATGCCCACTGCCTTTGTCAAGGGGGGACAAAGGACATCACATCCCGATGTGACCTTGTACTTGTGCCTCTCTCTCTCTCTTTCCACTGTCTGTCCAGGTCTATCTACTCTACAGAATTTAGCTCTCTGGTGGACCTCCTGTCTGCCTCTCTTTACGTTATGGATTATGATATGTTTTAGCTATTATTAACCTTGCCAACACATTTACAGCACTAGGCTGAGGTGTTTGATGCTCTTACAGTGGAGTAGTTATGAGGAATAGAATTATATGCCAGGATACAGTTTGAGGCTTCTATTTATGGCTCAAAGAGTAAGCTAGTAAAGCTTTTTGAGCCCCCTTTCAATTTCTGCTTTTGTGTCATCTATTTATTTTATTTCATTTATTAATTTTTTAATGGCAAAACAGGCATGAAGGAATTAATTAAGCGTGCTACTGTATACACTGCTATTCAAGTTTATGTTTTGGCTAGATTTGTTGATGTTGCTGTAAAGCTGCCCCATCATATTTGTCAAACACCCCTCCAAATAAATTACACTTCATTGAATTTCCCCATATAAAGGCATTTAAAGCTCTCAGTTATCACTTTGTGTCACCAATAATACAGGTTGCCACTAGAACAATAGGAAGGTACTGTTGCGCAACACGCTCGGTAAAGACTCGGAGCTCATACCACTATAATTCACCTCTGCTTTATGATTTATTATCAACCTGCAACCTTCTGTATCATCACATTTTTTCAGTTGAAATCGCGACGACCCCAACCTAAAAATAAAAAGCTAGCTCTAATGTTCTCTCTTTGTGTCAGTTTCTGTTGAGCAGAAACACATATCATTGCTCCAGTCAGAGTGGTAGCTCACTTACCTTTAAGTAACCTTCACAGTGTGATGAGAGACTGTTCAAGTTTATCATGAAAGTGCAAAACCAATCTGAAGCCATTCAGAAACACCAGAAGCCTGAAGAACCATCTGTGGGTCTCCCTTGGTCTGCTTTGTTGCCGTGCCATTTGGAAATATGGCTGGTGCTGGATGTCCAAGCTGGGGAAAACTTTTGTTATTCACCGTTTTTGCCTTTAATCTCAGCACCAAGCTAATGTGTTTGTGACTGTCAGCATTTCTCTGATGTGGTTGGAAAACTCTCCTTGCTGCTGTGAACCTGCATGAGCCATCATTTCCTTTTTTTTTCCCTCACTCTGTCCCCCTTCACATATACACTCCACGATTCTGACAGAAAATGGCCTCTAAATTGTGTGTTCCCACTGCTCCCACTGGGTGCTTGTCAGTGCTAATATGTTGGTAAAGTCTACTATGGGTGCAGAATTGCAAACCAAAAAAACCTAGAGGACAACGCATTTTGTGCACAGAACCCTGGACACTCTTCCCAGTAGCAACTGAGAAACCTTGTGACTAGTTTTATAGTCCATGAAAGTAAACACAAGTCCTCAAAATCACATGCGATCAAATCAGATTATTTGCCTGTGCCCTACCCAGTTCTTTGATATCAAGAGTGATTTGTTTTATTTTGCTTCATTATCATATTATACCAGCTAACAACCAAGCTAATTCATAATTTTATCAGGATGATGCCACGTATTTCTTAACTGTGTTCATTATTTTTAGTCTAACGGACAAATCTGGGGCAGATACTTTTAGATGAGAATAACCTTTAAAATTAAAGCCACCAACTTTAAATGACAATCAAGAATGGTTAATTAACACCTCTGTTCGCAGGGTCAGTTGGAACAAAAAGCAGGCCCTGTGGGTTTGCTACAAGGATTCACTTGTGTAATGGGTTTATTTCAAAGGTTACGAGGCCCTTTTAACATGGCTCAGTCCTGATTCAAAAATAGAGCCATGGAAAGGTTGAATGATTTTCTCCAGATCTCTTTGCATACAGCACAATAATTTTCCTTTATTAGTCTTTCTTTGAGGTTATGTTAAAAGGGGATGCTGATATCTAGCTAAATAGAAGGGTGCATGTGCCTCCACCTCCTTGTAATAGAATTTTGTTTGACCTTTACTGTTTGACTGAAGGCAAATCACAGTGCACAGAGCAAGATCACATTCCACTAGCATGTCTCTCTCATAGCGTGTTTTGTTTATTGCTAGTTCTCACACACTACGACTGATATGCACAATTTCTGACAAGACAGAAAGTGATATTTTTCGGTGGTCACTTCACTTCCTCCAGCTAAAAGACAAAATAAGGAAAGAAAAGGGGGAAAAAAGATTCATGCAAAAACTGCAAACATGTACAGTTGTCGTGCGCATAGCCCTGTAGTGTCCTTGCAATGTCCCGTCACCCGCTGCCCAGCTCGTCACAAAGGGGTCAGACATTTAAAAAAAAGAAGAAAAAAAAGTGGAGCTCAGTTTTAAGTCTGATTTGCCATGTCACTTAGATCTCTAGTCACGCTCCGCTACTGGCCAAGGCTGACCTTAGAGTTGCGATCTTGTGTCACCGAGTCTAGGGCATCACAGCATGGACGGCTGGTCAGACATGCCACAGAGAACAGGGGGATAACACGGATATTATTACAGGGAAGGATTTTGTGGCTTGAATTTACTATGCTGTTGAGTTTTGCTCCCGGGCGAAGTCTAGATGTCAAACTGGACAAGTCTCAGGGGATTTCTCTTTTTTCCCTCCATTTAATGAAAGAATAATTGTGCTATTTATAGAATCCTGGTGACAGTGATCGTGAATCAAAAGATGTGTTCATATTTGCAGATATTCGTGTGATCAGATAAGAATGTCTGCCTTACATCAGCCTGTGGACAAAACATTTGGGGCCATGGTTAATTTCAAACGAATTTCTTCATGAATGGGCCTTACTGTTTAGCAGGAAATGAAACCATGGGGCCTGCGACTGGCTTCCAGATAAACACATTGAGCTCATGGCTGCCGAGTATTTGTCTTCTCCAAATGGAGGCTGTTGACACGTTAAGGTTGCGGATTAGTTTGAGCAAACATGGCAAGGAGTAGGTAGGAGAAAAGATGACAACTATCTGACTTGTCTATCTTAAATGCCAACAAATTTGAGTGTTGATACCTCGTTGTCTTTTCCTTACAAAGCAAATACCACAGAGTCAGAAAAAGAACAGCATGTTTTTCATTTAGCTTTTACTTCACATGACAACAGTGATGTAACTAATCCGAGAAAAGTGATGGTAACTCACCATGCAGTGATTCCTTTATGAGAAGAAGAGCAGATAGCCATCTGGTTTGTGTCTGCCCTTAATGGTTCCAAAATGGGATGATGTTTACAGTGTGGCGGAGGCTTAGCACTGTATTCTAGAGTGGAGGGGGCTGCAGTCAGTCAGTGCTCGAAAAGAGTCCTGGAGCCTGGTCTGTTTTTGGTTTTCCAGCCCGTGAGGTTCGGGGGGTCATACTTCGCCCCGGCCCAAGTTTACATGAGGAGGAAGCCTCGTTAAAGTGAGCCAGGTACCTGGGCCCGCTCCAGAGAGCTGTACTTAAATCAACTAACACCTCTGAGATTTGACCAGTTTAGACCACTCACTATGCTATCTATCTCTCCCTCATGCTCTCTCTCACTCTCTCTCTGTTCTCCTTTCTCTTTCTCTTGTATAATCATTACCACTTTCACGAGGTTGGTGCTTTCTAACGTTCATAATTCATTCATGCCCCTTGAAAACATGCCAAATATGGTCAAAAACATTCCAGCGACTTAAACGTTTCTGACAGATTTTTTGATGCATTACCTGTGTTAATGTTTTTTTTTTTAAAGAAAAGACAGACAAATGTTGAGTCCCCCCTTTTCAAATAGCCACAATCGCTCACAGCCCCACAGCTAGAAATGACACCAAGCGTCCACCGTGCGGACCTTATCTGTTGAGAGCAATCTCACGCACAGTTTATCAGATTGCAGCTACGCGGACACTTTCACCGCCTCACTGGTGATGGAGGGCCTTCGCTTGGGGCCTGCACCCGACAAGGTGCACCTCCCTGGGGGGGGACCAGGGTCAAGCGCTGTCACTCTTGTCATGCAGTGCCCTGACCTGCAACACCCCCCTTTCCCTCCACCCCCGCTGAGGCGGTGTGTGTGTGTGTGTGTGTGGCTGTGTCAGCAATGCGTCATCCACTGAGTTGCCTTGTTGCAAATGAGGGGATTTAGTGTGCTATACACTCTCCCCCACTGTGTCTGATTTGCCTGTGTGTACACGTACAGGTCATACGCTGGCATGTTGAGGTGTTAGCGCGAGTAAACATGTGTTCATTCCTTATGCTGCGATGGCATGACACTACCCATTTGTCTTCATTAGCACAGGACCAGACTGACAGGTGGAATTATAACAGCCCACATGCATCATACATGTGACAATGCTAACTGCATCAGACAACAGCTTCTTTAGTGAATGCTGGTAATTACTTCAGAGCATATTGTCAGTCAGGGAGTATACTTATAATTACTCTCATGAAATGTTTACAATGTTTGTGTAAATGATTAATCGTTACACCAAAGTGAATTAACTGGAGAGAGTATGACGTGTCGCGTAGCACATGGTTCTGTGCATAGCAGATTGCACACTGTCAAGTGCTGATGCGAGCTGGCACTCCAGACTCTGGTCTTTTGGCTCTCCTCTAAAGCCTCCGGCTCTGGTGTGAGCCAGAGATGCTGAGGACAGGTACAGGCGGTTCAAGAATCCCCCAATGAGGCTAAGAATAAACAAAAGGACCTTGTCCCATATTCAGGGAGGCATGAGAGCAAGATGTTTGGGTATATAGGGTCAATAACATGCTTGGAGCAAGTCTCCTCTCCGAAGCTTTCCGATAATTCATCACGGTGGAAAAGGACCTCAAGATGAGAAACAAGCTCATTGACTTGCGTTTGTCATTTCCAGGGAGTTGAAGTGTCTTTTCAGGGCAAGGGCCTCACAAGCTTCCTCTCAGTCCAAACACTGGCAAAGAAGGCAAAGAGACACAAATGTGACCCTTTTGGAGGTAAATACAAGGGAGACGGATTTTGACAAGTTTTTCAAGGTTGAAATTCAATACATACATGACTCAGGAAGCATGAGCTGAGGAGCCTGGGAGCTCATTTTTCTGAAGCCGCCTTTTGCACTGTGATTTCGACACCCCCCTTCCCTGGTTTCAAATTGTTTGCGCTCTCAGCAAATGAGACACTTCAGCTCGTGCAGGCAGACCTGCCTCCACTGGTTCTTATTTAGATTGCCGTGACAGGCTACCTGTGCTATCTGGGCCACTGTAAACTTTCTTTGGGATGAGTTTACTTCTTGGGCCTCTCTGGCGATCATCACACAGAGATCTAATCTCCTTCGACTGCGATATTACAGTATTTATTTCATCTCCCAGCCCAAGGAGAAGAAGCAGGACATGGTCGCTCCAAGGCTGTCTCTTATTTTTAGGGCTCTTTTAATCTTGCCATAGAAGTGTATGTCTGCTAGTGGAGTGGTCAAAAAAAGATATTCACAGTTTATAATCAGATAATATCAAGAGGGTAATTGAATTATTGGCCTAATAATGGTTGTGGAACAAATTCCCTGTAATCAGATTGTCCTATCAGGACGTACATGATAAAGTTCCACTTGTGTTGTATAAACAATTTGCATTTGATAATTAGATTATGCTCTCCAAACCTTCACTTACATTTTGGAATAGAAATGATAACCTGACATATCAAGCATTACACATATAACACAACATCTTACATAAGATAATGGTCCATTTGGTGCTTAACATGCCCTTATTCTTTGGCTTGATTGCTTGATGGCTTGGATGAAAAGCGCTTACGTACACACACACACACACACACAAACACACACACACACACACACACACACACACACACAGACACACACACACACTCCAAGAAAGAGATTTAGAGAGATGGAAAAGACAGCACGCCAGGAAGAAAAGGAAGAAGTGTGCGAGTGTGTGGTTTCCAGATGCCCAAAGGTAATTGAGCACAGAGATTTCTCTGTGGACATCTGGTCACCGACTGGCCTTAGATCTCCACCACAACAATCTGAGCTCCTTCCTCCACACTCCACGCCGTGTGTGTTGCCGTAATCTCTTCCAGGTCACGGAAAGTCAACCATCCCTTTGCTTTTTCAGTCACAGGACTCACCACAGAGAGAGAGAGACACACACACACACACACACACACACACACACACACACAGAGAGAGAGAGAGAGAGAGAGAGAGAGAGAGAGCTCTCCTGATTTACAACAACATAAAATGTCATGATAAGATATTGCAAATGTAAATATAAATCTTATTATAAAATTCCTATCAGGGAATTACAAAAGCATGAGCAGTACATTTACTGCAATAAAGTTGTATGTATCTCTTTAATACTCTTTAATACAAATTATTTATTTAGACTGTACATACACTGTTCAGAGTTACATTAACATTCTTCACATTCACTAATTATTTCCAGGTAAAAAGTATAAACTTCTCACTAAGCCAGGCAGATAAAAGTTGTCCTTGAAACGGACAGAAAAAAAATGAAATGAAAGAAAAGGGTGCAAAAAATCCTTTATGCTGCATAAATAAATAACAGATGTTTACCCTGGCTGTAACCCCCAAGCGACACACCAGGTCCGGCTCCGTTAATACCCCATGAAACCCAAAGTGGAGGAGCATCATCTTAAAATATTTACAGCTCCTTGACTGTGTACGTTTATACGAAAGGACACGCCATTCCTCCTGTCCCTGCTCAAAACATGCAAGGGCAATTGAGACTGCCACACACACACACACACACACACACACACACAGTTCTCAAATGCCTCCACTTTCTTTTCAAGTTGTATAAATTCTTCTCTCTAGAGGTTAGGACTCTCTTCTCCATAAGGGCTGCTTCAGTTACGTTGGGATATGTTGAACTGTAGAGGGGTTTCAAGGTTGCAGACAGCATCCAAATAATAGTATATCTAAAAAATAAATAATAAAACAGTAAAATAAACTCAATATTTGTTGGCAAAACATTAACAATATATAACAAGATAACCATGGTATTTACTTGTATAGGAGCAAATCAGGTCTCAATAATGATTAAACAAGTAAGTAAGTAAGGTTAGGAATAATTATAATTCATATTGATGATGACTCAGCTGGAGCCAGCTACACTGCTACACTGAATGTTGCTCAACCAATAGACTGTACTGTTTGAATACGTGTGTATATAGTCCAGTAATTCTCTAAAGCCTCTTGCAAATTCCACTCCCAGTTGTCTTGAACATCTCAGGCATGGTTACCCATGCTCACATGTGCTTTCATGTTCACTTGCTTGAAATTCAGAACTGAGCTGTACAATACTTCTATATGCTATATGCATAACACATTTTCAATAAAATCCCTAGTATAGCTTTGATCACTGGGTATACAGTACAGTACAGGTTATATAATATAGACTTTATTGCCATTGGTTTGGTGTGGGAGCACATCAGTGATGATCTGTTAATGCCCCTTGTTCCATGACAATATGATAAATGTAATATCAAATCTAGGATAATACTTGAAAACATGTTCAAAGGCTCAAGCCAAGTATTATATTCTCTTTATTCTGAAACGTGTCGGTCCCTAGTTTTACTAGCTTACTGCTCAGATTCAAATGGATGCACATTACTGTTTTTGTCACCCTGGAGGGTACAAACATATCCAAGAGCAAAGAGATGAGCTGTTCTCCTCTGTCCAAGTGTGGTTGGTTGCCATGGATATATCAAGCCTAATTTGGAACAGGGCACTTCTCCATTTAAGTTTGCCCACAAGAAATGCAGCACCTGATATGATGCAAGATTTTTCCCATTCTCTTTTGAGAAGCCACGTTTGATGGCCAAAACGTACAACTGTAAAACAATGGTGTCCAGCTTGTAAGGCAATCAAAGCAATGTGTCCAGTGGCTGGTCTGTCTCAAAGGCTTGCAAAAGATTTTTCAGGCCGACCAAGAAAATGTCTTTTCAACAATTTAACAGTATTGAACCAAACATGGAAGACATTGTTGAAAACGTTTTGTTTTCATTTCACAAGCTAAATGGTCTTCGAACCATGACATGAAAAACTCTGTCAACAGTCTGTATGACTTATCCCTCTACTCCTCAATCAAAGAATATTCCAAAAATAGTGTAAAGTCCAAACAGGAATGTGGAAAGATGTTCTAATAAAATAAACCAATTTACTAATAAAGAAACCACATCACTAATCTAATTTGTAATTGTTCAGTAAATCTAATACCTGAAAAGTAGTTAAAAAGGTCTCTTACATTATACACAGTGCATGACTTTTTTGTGTGGACACCTTGAAATTTGTTTCTGTAAACCTCTGTTTCGTTCCTGTGAGCCTCCTGTATGTCATCCTTGTTATGTGAAGAGGGATGTTTGATGTGTGGATTCTTGGCTCAGTACCCTGAGACACAACCTGTCATTCAGTGTCATCTGACAAAGCAATGCAGCTATACTCTTTTTTGACAGACCCTACAGGTGTAAATGACCTCATTGTCTGTTTTTGGGAGACAGAATCCCTCCCATGATATGACTTTGCTCACTTTTCAGTTGGAGAGTGTCATAAAAATATGAATGCAATGTAAGGAAGGGGGAGAGACAGGGGCAGAAATCACAAGAGTCAGAGGAAGACAGAGGGACGGTGAGAGAAAAAAGACAGATATGATGAGAAAGAACTACTTAGATTATGTAAAAGGAAAACATTGAGAGAGAAAAAAGAGAGAGAGAGATTGATAAGAAAAACAGAGAGAGGTGGTGTGAAAATTCATGTGATGGAATAAAGGCTAGGCCAGAATTATTCAGCCATGGGCCAGTCTTTCCAATGGGGGAGAAAGCTGCACGCTGTCACTGGGTTTCAGTCCTCGGTGGCTGAATGAGGGGTGATGTTCTTGAGGCCCATTAGAAACATAGTCCGTGACAGCCCTGAAACACATGGTGTCATTACGTAACACAAGCACTATTGATAACAGGGTGCACGTCGGGTGACTAAGGCAATTTGGGTGGCCGTGCCACCACTTTTCTCTGCAGAGTGTTATTTTTGAATGTGACACTTGATATGCAGACAACCTCTCATTTTAGAAAAAAGCCCCCAAATGGCTCTCAGTTACGTAGCTGTAGTGAAACACCTATTACAGAACTGCAGCAGGATTCCGCTTAGAAATGGTAGCAATTTACAGTATGAAGGCGTTGGTGCAGTTCAATCTGTTAATATGACCAAATTGAATCCATTGTTTGCTCACTGGGAAAGGTAGTGTAGTAGTGCAAGGATTGGTTGGTCAGGACCTGTATTCACAAATAATCTTAAGGCTAACAGTAGCTCCTTACTGATGAATTTAAGAGAAACTCAAAACACCAAGTGACTTTAAGACTCACAAAGCATATTAGTTCTAAAAGCAATTCACAAAGCTTATTAGTTCTAAAAGCAATTCACAAAGCATATTAGTTCTAAAAGTATAGCTCTGGGAGAGCTTAGAAGTAGTTTAGAAGACAAATTCACAAAAGTTCGGAAAGCAACAGTTTGAATCATTCCATGGCACTATGTTTTGAATGCATGAGCAGTGTCACTTACATGAGGTCTCAGTCGTGAGGAAATAATTGAGCAATAATGTTACCAATAATAGCCAAAACCTTTCATTGTTGAAATCTAAACTAAATGTAGGCCTATATTTTATTGTTGATCAAATTAAATTATGTTCTGTCTATGTGTCAGATGCAGAGATGCATTTTAAAAACTTTGCAAAGATACTGTGTCAATCCGTAGTGGATTCTGTAACTGTTTTATTATTTTCTGATGAAACGGTATTGTTTCATCTTTATTTTATTTCTTTATCTCTCGTCCTTTGCGGTATCATGTAGAGCATGTCTACTCCCCAGCACTGGCCTGTCACTCAGCAGTTAATCACTGAGGTAACTGCAAGCAAGCCTGTGCATGAGAGTTGAAATCAACCATAGCAACGGGACTCTTATCTCAAGAGTTGCCGTTTTTCCATATTAAAAGTTGGTCTCAGCTTTACTTCTTTATAAATAGGTTTTAAGAAAAAAAATAACCAGAGTGTAGCGCAGACATGGTTGGTACTGTGAGCACAAGTTGACGATGTAGCAAACGCAAAACACTGACGAGTACTACTGAATGGTTGTCCTGTACACTCACTGGCACAAAGTTGTCATCTGAAGGTGTCATCTGGAGCCCATCTTGCTCTTAAGCAGATCTGTTCAATAGAGATGCCTTTCCAGGTTGCTCATATGGGCCCACAGGGTCCCGGTACACCCAAAATTGCATACGTTACAGCGCCCTGCACCATTTCTCCCATCTTGTTAGAACCTTAGAGCGGTCTAAGGTAGCGTGCACCTTTTAGGAAGCGGGAGGTAAGACCAGCTTGAGTGGCAGGTGGAGATAGCTGCCAGGTACACTTTTGAGGGTTGGGTGGTCAGAGGATGGAGCTCTCCAACTCCAATTTGCACAGCGTGGCAATGGCAGTCATCTGCCACCATACTGGATGGAACCCGAGATGGGCGAGAAGCTGGCGAGGCTTGGTCAGGGGATGCAAGGTCCTGCTGTAGAGCTGTGGAGCTTGAACTCACTTGGCAAATTGGAGACTTTGATCTTCGTGCAGCGATTGAAAGCGCATGAAAGAGGACAGGTTGTTCACAGTAAGCCTTTATATTATAGGCAATGATCTGCAAAAAAATATGTAGCATGTACGGTATATGGGACAAATGCACAGGAAGGTTCAAATGCAAAATTACCACAGTACACTATGCCAAATATGTTTTGCTTTTGTATCCCTTGTTTTGTAAAATGTTAAATAGTCTTGGATGTTTGTCCTTATAATAAGTTTAAATCCCTCACAGATATGTGCTTTTTTTAAATATAATTTGATCCACTGTAGACTTGACATATTTACACAGGTTTTGACAGATTCTTTGATTTGCTGGCTACTTGCCACATCAAACATTCACTGGAGTTGTGTTATTTCGTACTAGTACTCCTGATGTTCCACGCAATTACATTTACTCCAAGATAGAAATATGGAACCAGTATTCATATCAATTGCATTTGGTTGAACATTATGTGTGGATATATGTGATTCATATTTCTCATCATGAACAATGGCCACGGTATTGTAGAATATCAAAATATGTTAGTTTAATAGTCCAATTACTATTCATTCATATCCTTTTTATTTGTCTTTATCGTTCAATGTCACAGTACGTGTGAAATACGCATGAAGAATAACACATTGGCTCAGCTATGCTTTATCTTATAGGACAAGTAGCCAATATAGTCTGGCATGTGTTAGCAGAACATGGGGATGGTTTTCTGATAGCGTGTTGCACACATTTCATGCATAAGGGCCCTATTGGTTGCAGTCACACTCTCTCTCTCTCTCTCTCTCTCTCTCACACACACACACACACACACACACACACACACACACACACACACACACTCACACACATGCTCCCCAATGCCTTCCGGTCTTTGCAGATCCATAGCATAATATGCATAAAATCACACGGTAGGAGACCTCTGAGTCAGTGACTGATGTGTATACTGTAGCTTCTATTTAATCACGTGCCAAGATACAGTCCCTGGCCAGTGATGGGTTAGCGGTGACTGCCCTGTCATTGCTGCCCGCCACCATGTGTGTGCAGTGGTACACAAGATGTAGCACAGGAACATGTTTCATGCAGAAGGCCATGATGGGAACATTTCACCCTTTATACACAGGATATACACCGTTTTTTATGTAAGGTTCACTAACTGGATCTCTCTCTCTCTCTCTCTCTCTCTCTCTCTCTCTCTCTCTCTCTCTCACACACACACACACACACACACACAAATGTTGATCATGTTCTCTCTTTTCAATGCATTCCAAATCCAGCAGCTCTGCGAATGTAGCTTTTCCACTTGAATAATCACTGAACTCTCCACAATTTATTCAAGCAAATGGAAAGGGGGAAAAACTGCTTGTTTCTGAATAATCTTTGCCTAGCTTGTTAAAACTTGCTCAGTCCAGTAACAAACTCCTCATAAATCTGTCACATCTTTGAAGGAATGAATATGAGAAATATATGTATATTTAATGTAATTTCAATTTCATTTACTGACATGCAGAATGTGTATTCAGCATTTTGCTCTGACCTCCCCATATTAGTCATCTTGTATGGTAGTAGGAAGTGCTATGTGAATGGATTTCCCTTGTGTAAGATAAGAGTGATATGACGTCAACGGTCCTCAGGGTCTCTTGAACAGTACATTTTTCTGCGTGTTTATGTCTTTAATAGAGTAATTAGTGTAATTAATGTTGATCCAGCATATGGCCACTTCTTTAACCTTATTACAGTAATATGCAGTGCTAACTTGTGGTTAATGACCAGATCATCACATTGCAGGCACACAAGTCTACACATGCACATGCTATCCTCCATCTTCAGCCCTCATTCTTCACGCATGACGCTGTCCTTCTGTGAAAACGTGCTCTTGGTGTGCGTGTCATGGTTTCTGTGAAAACAGTGATTTTTTCCTTGCTCTCTCTCTGTTTTTTGACCTTGCTTAAGCGCAAGTTGCCCCAAGGGGGTCTGTGTCTTTGTTCTACGCCAGAACCGCGGCTGCCATTTGTGTTATTCTAGACACACCTGCGTAACAGAACGCCCACCTACAGCTGACAGAATTAGACATCCTCATTAGACAGCGTGTTATGTGTTTATGGGTTGAAATAGGGACCTTTGTTATTAGAGCATTTGAACAGCCAAATTTGGAGGAGGATTTTTTTGCATATAGGAGGCCATTACATCAACAATAAATATTCGCATATTCGGAGTGTCTATTCGTACCCCTGGTACGAATAGCCTTGGCCACACAACTGGGCTATTCACACCCTGTTACATAACAACAAAACATGTTGCTCGCGTTCAAAAAACATGGCCTATTATTTTTCTGTCAGCAGAAAGGGAAGAATTCTGAACGGTTTCAGCACTAATATCTGTTCAAATTAAAGTTCAGATGGAAAAGTTGTGTTTTATTTTCATAATCTTTGTTCAGAGAACACATACAACTGTCAGTTTGTTAGCTAACAGAAATTTCGTGAATATGACGTTCAGGCCTATAAACTATAAGTTTACCTTCAAACCTCAACTTCTTGTCAGAGTAGACAAGTGGTCACAGGCAAGAGCTGGCACGCGGGAGACCGGGGTGCGATTCCCGTATGATGCATTTTGGCGGAGTGAGTGTGCATGTGTACCAACGTCTCTGGAGAGAAGGCGCGCAATTTGAATAAGAAATCGGTTCTCAAACGGAAGTTTTGATTGCAACAATTAGCTAGTTCATGCACCAGGGTGTAAATAGCATGCAGTACAATAAACACCTGGGTACGAATAGCATCCACTTCTAACTGTACATTGATGCAAACAGCATACCTTATTCAGAGTGATTACACAGCTGAGCTATTCACACTCTGTTATGTAACAACAAAAAAACATGTTGCTTGTTTTTAAAAAAATATATTATTACATTGTGATCAATATGCCAGATTAAATGCACAGGGGTGCAAATAGCATACACTGATATTTGTTCCAGACAAGGTACTAATAGAACACATTGCTGTGTGCACCGGGCAATTAATAGCATACATTGATATTTGTACCAGACGGGGTACTAATAGGACACATTGTTGTAAAAACCAGGGTACTTAATAGAATTCACTTCTTATTGCACCAGGGTACGAATAGCATACACTGCTAATTGTACCAGGGGTGCAAATAGCCTTACCCATAAATATTTCATTAGTCTATTTATTTATTTACATGTTTGTTTATTTGGAATGCCAAGTACATTGTGTTGTTTGCTCATGCACACAAATCCATATGGTGCCCTTCATTACAACGTGAATGTGGAGACCAGAGTTGAGTTCAAAGTCACATTCATGTTCTCCTGTGCTGCTGCTCCAACCGTGTCAAAACACAAAACCCACAATGTTTGTTTCTGAGCAGAGCAGCCAAAGTTCACAGCCAGGTGGCTGATGTGTAAAACGACGCTGCCGACAGCTCATGAGTGACAGATGGAGCAAAGAAAGAAAGGAGAGAAAAAAAAGCACACAATAGCGGTAAAGCGATCCTTGATCCACACATCATCGCTCTCCCTGACAGCACAGGACAGGGAGGACTCCATTGGCCACAGATACAGAAGAAGTGACAGAGAAAGAGAGAGAGAGAGAGAGAAAGAGAGAGAAATAAATAAATGACAAATATGTGAGAGAATGAGAGACAGAGATGGAGAGCGGAGTCTGGTAGGAGCTAAACGAGGCCAGTCAGTCGAGGGTCATGAAGTACATCCACTCGCATGATTACATAAATTCAAGGGGAATTGATTTTGTTCCCATCAAACTTTGTGAGGAGCGCACTGATGGGCAGGGGTGAGACGGGCAATGAGGGAGGGTGCAGGGAGGAGGGGAGGCTGGCGAGACAGGGCTACGGCATTATCTAGTCTGCCCAATTGAGCAACGTGGCTGAAGATCATTTCAGAGGTGCAGTGAGGCAGCTAAAAATAGCTCGGGGTGGAGGTGCAGGAGCTGGAGGGGTACAAGGTGTGTGTGTGTGTGTGTGTGTGTGTGTGTGTGTGTGTGTGTGTGTGTGTGTGTGTGTGGAGGGTGTAATCGGTGTGTGACTAAGCAGACACTGTAGCAGTAGTGGTGGTGGGGCCTCCGATGTGCATAACAGAGTGTGGGATGGGTGTGTGTGTGGGATGGGTGTGTGTGTGTGTGTGTGTGTGTGTGTGTGTGTGTCTGAGGTGTGTGTGTGTGTGTGTGTGTGTGTGTGTGTGTGGTGTGTGTGTGTGTGTGTGAGGTGTGTGTGTGTGTGTGTGAGGTGTGTGTGTGAGGTGTGTGTGTGTGTGTGTGTGTGTGGGTTGTGCTGCTGGTGCCCACTCCCGCTGTACCCACTGCTGTCAGAGCGCCCACCCTCTCTCCCCCCTGCTGTGTGCCCAGAGACAGAGAGCCACACAGATGGGTGACAGCAGCCCCAGCTTATCAGAGTCCCCTTCACCTACGCCCACCACTCTCCTCTTCTGCTTCCTCCCTTTTTTATTTAATGTTGAAACCTTTCTCTCTCTCTCTCTCTGTCTGTACAGTATCTCTCCTTCCCTGCATCTCTCTCTTTTTCTTACTCTACACCTCTCTTTCTGTCTTTCTCCCTGTCACACACACAAATTCTCTCTCTGTTTTTTTCTCTCTCTCTCTCTCTCTCTCTCTCTCTCTTTGTCCATCTCTCTTCCTGTCGTTCTCTATCTCTCCCTCTCTTTTGCTCTTTTCCTCCCTGAGGCATTAAACTGAGCATGGGCTTGTTTGGCTCCAGTGAGCTGTGTGCCTGTGAGGCACTGCAGCCCGGTAATGCAGTCATGCTGCACTTCCTTATCAGCACTCGCACTGCTCTCCCAAACAACCGCACAGGTCAGTGGAGGAAATTAAATAAATAAAATAAAATACAACAAAATAATAAATCAAAAAGAGAGTCATGGGAGAGAGTGCATGCACTCTGTTTGTGAGCGTGTGAGTGTGCATGTGTAGGTGTAGGTGTGTGTGTGTGTGTGTGTGTGTGTGTGTGTGTGTGTGTGTGTGTGTGTGTGTGTGTGTGTGTGTTTGTGTCTCTGTGTGTGTTTGTGTCACTGTGTTTGTGTGTGTGCATGTGCTTATGAGTAGCAATCTGTGTGGTCCTAACATTTTGGGAATGAGGCTAGATTAGTATGGACCATTTCTAAACAAGCCAACTGACACGAGGAGTTGCGCCCCACCCTCTCCCCCCCCTGACCACCATCTATTGTTTGAAACTCTGTCTGTACAGTATCTCTCCTTCCCTGCATCTCTCTCTTTTTCTTACTCTACACCTCTCTTTCTGTCTTTCTCCCTGTCACACACACAAATTCTCTCTCTGTTTTTTTTTCTCTCTCTCTCTCTCTCTCTCTCTCTTTGTCCATCTCTCTTCCTGTCTTTCTCTATCTCTCCCTCTCTTTTGCTCTTTTCCTCCCTGAGGCATTAAACTGAGCATGGGCTTGTTTGGCTCCAGTGAGCTGTGTGCCTGTGAGGCACTGCAGCCCGGTAATGCAGTCATGCTGCACTTCCTTATCAGCACTCGCACTGCTCTCCCAAACAACCGCACAGGTCAGTGGAGGAAATGAAATAAATTAAATAAAATACAACAAAATAATAAATCAAAAAGAGAGTCATGGGAGAGAGTGCATGCACTCTGTGTGTGAGCGTGTGAGTGTGCATGTGTAGGTGTAGGCGGTGTGTGTGTGTGTGTGTGTGTGTGTGTGTGTGTGTGTGTGTGTGTGTGTGTGTGTGTGTGTGTGTCACTCTGTGTGTGTTTGTGTCACTGTGTTTGTGTGTGTGCATGTGCTTATGAGTAGCAATCTGTGTGGTCCTAACATTTTGGGAATGAGGCTAGATTAGTATGGACCATTTCTAAACAAGCCAACTGACACGAGGAGTTGCACCCCACCCTCTCCCCCTTTGCACCCCCCTCCCCCAGTCAGCCACTGAAGGCAGGGAAGGTAACACTTGTCTGGCCTGTGTTTACATTAGCTCCAGGCAGTGGGAGAGACGACATCAATTAAGACTGTGGTACTCTAGAGCGCATTTGGACAGCACAGGGGTAGGACAGCCAGCTTCGCCTCTTTTTTTCGTACTTGCTTTCTCTTCCTGTCTGTCTCTCTCAAGAGGGAAACTGTGAAGAGTTGCATTCTCACTTTGGTATGGAGGGAAGGAGAGTGGGGGGAGAGGGGAAAAAAATGACTTAATTGTTTTGACTTTGCACGTCGGAGGGATACAGCAGGGACACATCAGCTCCGAGCTGCACGCGTTCCAAGAGCACATCCCGACGAAGGAGGCCGACGACTCCACACAAGCAGCAGCTAACTTGCTAATACTTCACGGGAGGCCTGGGTGTCAGGTTTTAGCTGCTGACAAAACTTCAGAGTAACTGGGATTTAACATTTCTGAATAAAAAAAAGTATCAACTGTCTGAGAGGACGCTGTGTTTAAATTCTGAGAACATAACAGGGGGTGATGAATTCGCAGATAACCTTTAGGCGAGACGTGCAGCTGACTGTCTCTGAAAGCCGAGGACGAGCTTCAGTGCTGATCGCATGATAAAAGAATGCTTTTCAATTAACGCTAAAGGTCAAAAAGTTCCTCTCCATGAAAGAAGCACCTAGAGCCTCATTCCAAAAATAATAGATGCCACAAAGGATTGGCAGCAGTGAAGAATAAACACCCATCTGTCATTCAACATAACATTTTAATACAGAAAAAAATAAGACCAATTGAGATTGACAATGTCATGACACATAGACAAGAAATGCATGATAGCAGAATGACAGAATAGCAACTTGAAACAAGTTTTAATAACATGCAACAAGTTTTAGAGCATAAAAGGACTCCTAATTGAGGCACAAGAGTGTCTGTGGGAGTAGCCCGAGGAGAGGGCCGACAGTTCAAGGCGCCTGATTAGCAGCGGAACAGACCAACATGCTCTCGGCCCTCTCTCCTTTTTTAGAGTCCACAATATGGCCATAGATTCAGAGGATGCCCAAATGCTGCCCAGCCTGGTTGGCACACCATCTTTTTGAAGACAAAAAACACACCACTGACTGAAGAGAGAGAGAGAGAAAAAAAGATACATTGCATGCTGGCTTGGCGTGACTTTGATCAATGGACGAAAGGGGAATTGGCAGAGAAAGTGGCATGACGGGCAAGGCCATAAAACATTCAGTGACATCATCAACGACAAGAAAGGAATCTTTTGCCGGCCTATTTTCTGATGCAAGCGCGTGCACAGCTTTTGAGTCGCGTAGAATGAAAAGTGTAATTATGCGGGCCATTATGCTCTGCTTGTATTATTACAGAACACTCGAGTCTATTTTACTCCTGAACGGCAGGATCGATCAAGCGTACGCTAAGATATAGATTCCAACCCCCCCGCCTCACTAATCCGTGCCTTGCATTGTGTCCCAGCACATAAGTACACTATAGAGTTTAGTCACAGTTGAATCCTCATGGTTGTCTTTTGAGTTACAGGACACATGAAATCCTGCTAGTTTTTCATGGGTTTGTGTCGATCGGCATGTATGGTATTGTGATGCAAAGAAAAAATTCAACACAAAATATTTGGTGCACCTTTCCCTTGTTGAAAACTGACATTTGCACAGTGTTCCTAAACTGGTCTGTTACCAGATTCTTAAATGATGTTAAACTTTGAAGGTATGGTAGCAAAAGAAACAACTTGAAACCACCACAAAGTTTTGCAAATGAAACCACCACAAGCAAATCCGAAGCCCTTTTGGCATACCACACGCTCTCATTACAAAGATCATGACAAATTTATGCAACTTCCTTGTGGCAGAGGTTGTAATGTGATTGTGTTCTGCAAAACACTTTAGGTGGCCACCCCACAGTAGTTTACTGTTAAAGCACCTAATAAAATGAACAACATGTGGATTAGACACAATCAATAATTGAAAGTTGAAAGACCCCCTGGATGTGAAATGAGAGCAGTCATCCAGAAAAAAAGATACATTTTTGGTCCTATTGACGCAGAGATGAAACACAATCACCAGAGCTTCAATGTTTTTGTCAATTGTATGACCTCGAGACAGAACAGGCAATGAATTATGAAGGATGTCTCCCACACTTGCTTTGCTAATTACTGTAACATCTTTTCTGAGTACAGTAGCACAAGAAGGCAAAACCACAGTCCCAACACTATCCTCAACACAACCGCACTATTAAACTATTATATGTCCACAGATCTTGACCACAGAAATAATATTAGGATAACAGCTCCTTTATAGGCCTCTTTTATGCGTTTAAAGGGATTTTCATTAACCACAGAGAAAGTGCTATTTTGGTCTAGCACACTGGATCTTGTGATACTGTTAACAGAGTAAACCAAGTGTCCCCCAAAGTTAGAATCTCTCCATAGAAGTTTGTAGTTTTTTGACTAATTAATTAATCTTTCAGCATGTGAAACAATGGAGACCTATCTGGACATCAATGGAGACCTATCTGGACATAAATGAAGACCTATCTGGACCTAAATGGAGACCTATCTGGACCTAAATGGAGACCTATCTACAGCTTGGGCTCTGGTCATCCTTCAGTGTTCTGTGCCTTAAACACCAGCCAAAAACAGAGGGACCTCTCTGATCTGGGATTTAAGATGATCTGCAAAAGTACAATTTCACAGCAACATATGCTTACCAGCTTACAAAGTTGAAAGCACAAGGGACAGAGAGATAGATAGATAGAGAGAGAGAGAGAGAGAGAGAGAGATGTTTTGCAGGGCAGCATGTTAGTAGCGATAATGTTAGCAGTAGACCATGTTATGCAGAAGCACATGCAATTCACCAGCATACAGCCAAAGTGGCTACATGCTGTGCTATCAGTTAAACACTTTCCAAAGAGCATCAGCTATAGCTATCTACTAGTAGAATACATCTATAAATTAAGATGGATGATAATCTACCATTATTATATGTATTCAAAAAGAAAACTGCATAGCTGTATATAGTTGTATAAGCACATAACAGAAAATATATTGTGATGACTATCCACTGTCCTCTATAAATCTTTTATGTTCATATGCTTACAATTTGAAACAGTATTTGTGTTCCAGAAGTTGCAGCCAGGATTGTGTTGAAAAAAGCCTGTAATCATGAAATCTATCAAAGCCAGGTGATAGTTACTATTTTTAAGACAAGAAAAACATTCCAAATCTATTATCAGCGCAGTCCGCCGCTAAATAAATTACAGAACCTTCTTTGACATCTCATCTCCGAATGAAATAAAACAAAACCCAGAACCTTTACACTTCCACAGTGCATGACTTCACAAACTGTGGAGCATTAGTCAAATTAGTGTCAAATATCTCAAATTCCCCACTAATGACCTAAATAACAGACAAAAAAAGTTTCCCCTCAACCCGCTTTCCTTGTTTGGATACAGGATCTTGAGGCACTGTAGCAGAACTTGAAGAGACGGATCCACAAATTTGACCGTTGTGCGCTGAGGAGAGTGGGCGAGACAAAGAAGAACAGAAAGAGTCCTGCAACTCTTTCCGTAATATGGAATCACTGAATCTTGGTGCGTTGTAGCATAATATCTGAAGTACAAACTGAAGTGCTCTGTAGCCCTTGGCTCTTATTTTCATACAGAAATACCCCTGATAAGTATTTCAAAGATGTGCATTCTGAGCTTTGTCCTTCTCCATGCTAAAATATTAAGCAGATACTGTCATTTACACACTGCAAATTAGGAAAGCATTTCCTGAAAGTGAACATTGTTTTGCACTTTGCTTCGCTTGTGTCACACGGCACGTCAGAATGGATTTCTCGACAATTCTAGACATCCATTTCCCACTCCTCTCGGGTAGGTGGGTGGAGGGTGTCAGATGCTAACCCCTGCTAGCCTTTTATTTAAACCTTTATTTTAACCTCTGCACAGGCGACCATGAAGTTCAGTTCAAAACACATCAATTATTCCTGCTCAAAGCATGGTGGTGGAGGACCCAGCAGCCACTTAAGTGATGGGGAGGATAAGAATACTGTGAAGTGGAAGGGGAGGAATTATCTTAGCACTCATTGTTGAGTGGTAATTAAGAATGCCAGCGGAAAAAAAGCGGAGCGCGGCTGGGGTGGAGCGGAAGGGGAGGAGGTGGTGTTGCTGGGGTGGAGGGGTGGCTGATGGTTGGATGGTGGTTCGCATGACTGTATCCAGAGGTGCTTGACATGCCATTCTCTTGCTCTGGCAAGCTGTCAGGGTCCAACATGTGATGCTGACACGCAGGACTTATATACCTTCTTCATGACATGACACAAAATGAGTGTGAATATCCATCTGGTAATGATATAATGTGGCAACTGAAGACAAGATGCTTTCTAGGGTTTGAAGAGTGCTATATAGAGTGCTATATATGTCCCCAGCTTACTGTAATCATATCTCACAGACTCACACCTACCATAATCACTTACAGACAGTAAAAGGTGTGTCACACTCAATATAGTAAATCTTTATTTACAGTTTCTCAAGAATTCATCTGTACCACGTTAAAGGCACACAAACATATAAATGTGATTGTATATACAAGTATGTACAGAATAAATAGTTTTAAAATCTACACTGGTACAAAATAAAGCTATGGTGCTCTTACATGTACAGTACAACATTTTCAAGGCTGAATATACTTGGCTTTTGCAAACCAAATAATGATGTGAAAATACATCCTGGATAGGACCCATGCTGTGAGAAAACTGTCAGATAGCTTTGTATATGCAAAATCATCATAATAAGCATTATCAATACAAACCAGTAATGATCCTTCAAAGGTATTTTCAAAAGGAAAACTGATATATTTTCTTTAAAAGGACATTTGATTGTCATGCACTGTCTTCAAAATGACATTTCTGAGAGTTGCAATGTTCTTATCATAATTACACAGAGCTGTTAGGGGAAAAAATCAGAATCTTTTTATAAAATAAGTGTCTTTCTTTCAGCCGTTACTGAAAAATAAATAGACTCTGCAGACCAACCACTAAGTATAAAAGCAACAGAAAAACCATGAGGACAATGCAACTTGTTCATGAATAAGCCAAATGAATGAGCTCAGCAATGAGGTTTTACACATCTGCATGACGGTTGGAATTCTATAAACTATGTGGCACGTGGCACATGCGCATTATGGCTAAACGTTAAAAAAAAAACTTGTAAAGAGGTGCCCAGGAAGAGTGCATGGAAAACTGGACCCTTGCCATAAGTAGAATGTGATGACACCATGTATCTACTTGCTGGGCTAACACAGACAGGTATTAGGGCTAAGTGTCCCTTGGGAGCAGTGCACTCTCTGAAGGAGAAGAACAACAATAAATTAAACATTGTGTCTGCCCTGTGTGGCTCAGCATAAGTTGCCAAGCTGAAAACAAAATGTCAAGAACTTTCAGGTAGTACAGTTTTACCGCAGAATAATTTAGAGAAGGCACTTGGAGTGTTAAACATGAAACCAAGAAATTAGATTTTTTTCTCTATATATTTTACACATTTCCTTGACTTATTTTCTTTGTCATTACCTCACTTGAAAGCTGTTTGGTGCTCCAGTACTTCCAAGTAGTCGGGCTCCGTGTGAAGGTTCGCTTTGAGTTCAAAGTACTCGTTTTTAGTCTGCTCCACCATGACCTTCCTGGGCCGGGTGTACATGAGCGTCTCCATGAGCTTGAGCTCCTTGTGGTGCCCGGGGACCTGCATGTCCAGCCCTGGCTGCAGCTGGGAGATGTTCTTCCTGAGGTACTCCGTGATGCTCAGCTGCTGCAGCTCCCGCTCCCTCTCCAGGACGTTCTTGTACAGAGCGCTCGTGTCCCCCAGGGTCACGAACTCGGTCGGGTACTCCGTCCACGCCTTGAACTTGAGGTGGGGCGGCCCCCCACCGCCGCTCAGCGGCGAGTGGCTCTCCTTGTCCAGGATGCTGTGGCACAGGTGGTGCTTGGCGTCGTCCTGGTCGTACTCGTGCTCTGACTCGTAGTCCTTGTGCTGGGCGCAGTAGGTGGGGTTGCGGCACACCTGGATGACGGGGCTGTGCGAGGTCTCGTCGTACATGCCGGTGCTGTGGCGCGGGGCGGCCACGTGGTGCGTGGTCTTCTGGCCATACATGCTGTAGTGGAGGTGGATGGGGCTGCTCTCGCGCGGCTGCTCCTCCGCCTGCTTCTTCTTGGTCCGCCGGCGGCGCCGGTGCAGCACAAACACGGCCACGCCGGCCGCACAGAAGATGACCGTCAAGAAGAGGACGAGGAGGCTCAGGATCAACACCGACAGGGGAACGGTGTCCATCAGGGAGTTGAAGAACCCCTGAGCTTGGCCGTTTGGTGCAATGGTTGTCTGGATGCTGTCTGTATCCGTAGGCAAGGAGTAGTAAGTGACCAGGCCCGGGCACAAGACCTCGGTCCTTAGGGTCCTAAGATCGGCCTTGGCCGCCTTCTTGGGCGTTTGGCACAGGATGGTGCCTATGATCGTATCCTTGTCCAGTTTCTCGACCCATTGCTTGAGGCTGACTAAGTCACAGCTGCAGTCCCATGGGTTGTCCTCGAGGTAAATCTGCTCGAGGGCATCAAGTTGGTCGAGCACATTGCTCACAGACAGGTGCATGAACAGATTCTTCCGAAGGTTTAGTTTCGTAAGGGGAACATTCCGGAAGATCTGTGCAGGAAGTGTGCTTAACTGGTTGTTATTTATGGACAGCAGTTTCAGATTTGGCAGTGGATTGAACGTGCCTGGTTGAATGTCTTTAATCATATTATATTCCAAATAAAGGTACTCAAGGTTGTGGAGGCCAACAAACATAGTTGGGGTCAATTTCTCTATTCTGTTGCCATTCAGATATAATTTCTTTAAATTACTCAAACTCAGGAATGTCTCATTCTCAACGTAATCAATTTGGTTGTTTGCCAAGTTTAGCAGTTCTAGGCTATCATATGTAACAAAGTCATACTTCAAGAGCCTTTGTATCATGTTTCCAGTCAGAACAAGTTTGGTGGGGCTTTGTTGAAGTACTCCAAGATCAGATATCCTTTGGATGCCTCTGTCTTGACAGTGGATTAAAAACCCCGCGATGGGATGATTGTGACAGGAACACTGGGGGATGCAAGACATCTCGGGAACTTGAGCTGGTGTTGGAATCTTTGCGTCATCTTTGGCCTCAGGTATTTGGGCTACTTTAGACGATGGTGTCACCACCATATCAAGGGACTTGGATGGCTCTTCAAGGTTGATGTCCGCGTGAGACGGGCACAGCACGTCGCGTTTCACTTTCGTCAAAATGTTCCCCCGGAGGTGGAGCGGGTTACTGCACACCACTTCGCCAATGGACGACTGCGAGCGCATGTTCTCGATCCAGATCTTCAGGTAGAGGATCTCGCAGTCGCACACCCAGTCGTTGTCCTCCAGCAGCAGCTCCATGATGCGTCCGATGTGCTCCAGGAAGCCGACGTAGGGCAGCGTCTGCAAGCGGTTGCCGCGGAGGTCCAAGTGGGTCAGGGGCACGAAGCGGAAGATGTTGGCGGGAAGGAACTCGATGGCGTTGTCGTTGAGGATCAGGACTTTGAGGCGGACGAGCTTGCTGAAGGCCCCTGGCTCCACCACTTGGATGGAGTTTGTGTCCGCCTGGAGGTACTCCAAATTCACCAGGCCCTGAAATGTGTCCTCCCGCAGCATGACCAGGAAATTGCTGTTGATGTGCAGTTTCTTCAGGGAGCCCAGGGCGGCGAACACTCCTGGCTCCAGCTCCTGAATGCTATTGCCGCCCAGGTGCAATGTGATCGCATTCTTGAAGTTGTCCATGTCCTCGGCCTGCAACTCCACTAGGTCGTTTCTGTACAGATTCAAATGGAAAGGCAAAGTGGATGGCACTTTGATTTGCGATATCCTGCTAATGTTTCTCTTCTCGCAGTTCATATATAAAACTCCGTCGCGCTCTTCACAGGAACACAGCGACCCGCAAGATCCACCCGTTGTGGTCACAGAGGCCCCGACGTCTTGAGAACTGGCAAGGACGAAAACTGAGCAGAGAAGCAGAACGCAGGCCAGCATTTTTCTCTCTTATGTGTCTGTGGACAGAAGAAAGACAAGCAGTGTGAGAGAAATAAATGAATTCACTCAATGCTGTAAACAACATTTTCAACAAGGAAAGGACAGTGGATACAAAAAAAGAAACAAACACATTGTATGCTTTATAAAATGTCTGCATCTGGGATGGAATAGCCATAAGACAGTATACAGTACACACTGATAATATTTTTATTGAGTGATAATTATGGGTACCCTTTCAACACACAAAGACACAATGATTCACCACACCCACTCCCTTCTGCCTCTATGTGCTTAAATTAGACTCATTTAATTTCAACTACTGCATATCAAAACAGTGTGGGCAAAATCTAACATTCAGCTCACTCAACCTGCACTGCTGAATCTGACAAATCTGTGGAATAAGTGACAGAGTTTATAGTCCTTGGAATGCACTGTTGAAAAAGAAGAATGGTTTATACATAAACAAGCACATTTTTGAATGTGCTATAATCTGTTTTTTACTGAAACAAGTGGGTGTCATTTGTTCCGTGCAGTGCTCGTGTTTGTATATTGTATTTTCACTGTTATCATAAATAAGAAAAGGTCCTCTAAGGCTCTATTTCTTAATTCTCGGGAACAGGAGACAGTTTGGTGGCAAGGAAGATGTTGCAGCATGGCTTGTTCAGATTGATTTCCCCTCTGAAATCAAACATTGATAGGTCGCGTTCATCATCTGACAGCTGGTGGGATCATACAGTGACAGCTCTGGGCAACGCTTATGTTGAAAGATGACACTTATCAAAGTTCCCTTATTCACTGCTTTCAGCTGAAACCAGCTTCGGTAAATAAAATGAGATGAACAAGGCACATAAAAACACTGACAAACACACACATAGACACACACACACACACCATACACACACACACACACTCTGTCACACACACACACATAGACACACACACACACACCATACACACACACACACACTCTGTCACACACACACACATAGACACACACAGACACACACACACACCATACACACACACACACACTCTGTCACACACACACACATACACACACACACACACACACACACATACACACACACACACTCACACACACACATACACACACACACACACACACACACACACACACACACACACACTCTGTCACACACACGAGTATAATTTCACACGTCCACAGGAAAGAAATGACAAATGAACGGCTACATCTCACTCTAGCTGACAACCGCTGGGAGATAACAAATCCCTCCTCCTATTTTCAGGCCGATGTGTGACTTACAGAGAAGAGTCTCCAGCTCCATCAGAAGCCAGTGGAGCTTGGAATTGCCCTCTCATGCATGCTGGCAAAAGGGCTAACTGATCAACAAGCATTTACTGCGCTAGTAAGTGATCATGGTTTAGCGGAAAGCAGAGAAGAAAGAGGGGATAGAAGAAAGAGGATAGAAGAGGTAAGGAGAGCCAAGAGAGTGTCGCTGAACGTGTGAGCGTTCTTTGACAACGCGTGAAAAGCAGATTAAATTGAAGACGCGACGGTCATGGCCTGGAAGGGTCCGTAATCTAGTATAGTCTACACACTGTGACTCATGGCCATTTCTGCAGCACATCAAATGCCCAGCACACTGAGCTCTATTCAAAACCAGTTACCACTGTTCCACTTCTCTAACCCCTCTTCTCTTCTTCTCTTTCTTTCTATTCTTTTTTGGACACACGAGAAGTGACTGTTAAGCATGTCATGTTAGGGTGCAGCTGACTTGCCCCAGGGGAGACAGTGAGGACATCCATCACAGATGCCTACACCTCTGCATCATTGATACCCCGTTATCAGTGAGCTGTCGCTGTGACGACAGCACACGTTGACTAATCACAGAGGACAAAAAGCAAAGGAATTTCCCCGTCCGACACTAGTTCTGTAGAAGTGACAGCGACACATGATGGATTAGTACTCTTGTTCGTTTTAGCGTGACTTGCTGTCGATATATGTAAGATTGCTGGAATGACAATTAAAATAGCATTATTAACCTTACCCTGTCTGTCAGATAGTCCATCTGTGTGTGTGTGTGTGTGTGTGTGTGTGTGTGTGTGTGTGTGTGTGTGTGTGTGTGTGTGTGTGTGTGTGTGTGTGTGTCTGTGCTCACACATAACTTAAAAATGGATTTACTCCAAATGATCAGACAATGTAGAGGCTCCTGCATGATTATCTGAATGAAGACATTAAGTTTCACTTTGTCTTTAATACTGACAATAGGGACAATAGGGTCTGCAGTCACCTAACTGCTCTTGTTTCAACAGTGAGTTTATGAGGATAACGCATTCCCACTTTTACCTACTGTAGAATGCCCACTTTTTGTCACTTTCATAAGAGTTGTGCAGAGCTCTGTGGCTATGCAAATGTATCTTTTTTTCTCCCCCAAATGAGAGTCACTGCAATAGAGTGCTATTCTAAGCAGATGATTAGTGAGCTTCGCTCTCTTGAATGAGCATGTAACCTTGCCAAATCACAATATTACGTTGAAGTGAAACAAGCGAATGAACTGGCTGGCAATGAGGTTTTCCTCACAATTACTACGCACGCCACTAAACAACTTTGTCTTGTCATTGGAGTCACCTCAAGAAGGTCAGCCATTGCAAATTAGCCCACCGAAAGAGCGTTATAATTTAATTGGCTTCATGAGGAAGAATATTTCAGGAAACGGTGAAAGGGTTCGACTGACATGACAAGGGACTGCAAGACAAGCAGCTCATATCCCTGGGGGGGAGGGAAATTTCGAACACTCTCCATTATGCATCATCGAGGTAATCATGGCCAACCATCGCACGCATTTAACAGACGCAGAGGAGACAATAACAGGCAGACTGTTACATCAGAACCTGTCAGCTGCGAAAACCAGCTCCCACAAAGCCCATGTCCACTCATGCGGACATTATACCGTGCACAGATGATCTCCTATTTAAAGATTTATGCAATGAACCCAGACCCCTAAATGACCCAATGAATACTGACCGTGACCAAAAGAGAAAAGAAAAGACAAAAGAAAACATGAAATGTAAAAGAAGAGAGAATATCGAGAGGGAATATTAAGCGCAGCGCACAGCATCCACCACTGGAGGGACTTTGGGTTTTCCACTCATCACATGGACGTGCTAATAATAGGCTGACTACAGTGGGCACGGACCTTCTGCGGGGAGGCGACCGGGATTAAGCCGGCGTGCCTTCCTCCGACGCTCCGCTAGACAAATGTGGCGTGATGATTTCACAGGAATTAGCTGTCAGAACTGCCGGATGACATCAAATATGCTGCTGCGCGGGACAGACGTTCTGCAGACAGCAGATGCACCTCTCTTTGCAAATCAATCCCATGAAGCAACTGGGGGTGTGTGTGTGTGGGGGGCTTGAACCCCCCTCCTCCCCCATCTATCCCGCCATTGAACATCTCTTGTCCCGTCTCCTCTCCTCCTCTAATGTCTTTTTTCACATTTGCCGACTTTGAGAGGCGCAGCACCACCACCACCGTTGCTCCATTCCCAGGCCTAAATAAATGTATTCCCTCAGCACGGGAAGCCTTTTAAAAGGTTGTTTGATAAGGTCTTTGGCTACAGTGTCGCATGTGCTGAAATAAGAGACCTTTAAATAATGAAAGACACATGACTTGTTAAAGCCTTGTCGTACTGTAGAGGCAGCCATTGAGGTAAATTGCACGAGGGGGAGACAAAGTGGCAGGCAGGTTCGACAGGCCCACCGCCTTCACCTGGAGGCCAGATGATACCATGACGGGCAAATTCAGGCAAGCAATTAATCTGACAAATTGAAATCATGTCTACATCTTTCATTGGCACATCCTTACCTTACCCCATAACAAAACAAACTTTCAAAACAACTATCTGTGGCATTACAACCTATTGTAAATTGCATTCATTTCACACTGACACAGACAATAATGTATTGTGAACCAGAAAAAACAATTATATTTCATGGTCCATTCACTGCACTTAAAAGAGCTATTTCACAACATTGATCTATGCCAAGAATCCGAGATCATAGATGTGCGGCTTCATGACAAAGGTGAAGATTACTTTCTTCAAGACGTGACTCTGAGAAACTCCTTTGATGTCTGTAATCAGGCTTTTCATCGAATACATACTGTTTTCTAATGATAGCCTGGCACGCTCTTGCCCTTGAGAAGCACTAAAAAAAAAAGTCAAAGAAGAGAAGAAATCCCACAACAGCAGCAGAGAGTACATCATTATCAAAACCGCCAAACTCAACAGAACACACCTTATGTGTGTTAATCCAAACAGGCCCTCTTGTGTGCGTGTGTGCGAGTTAAACAAACAACACTGCCTCTCTCTCACTTTCACTCATATTGTGTCAGAGGCAGGCAAATAGGCAGGCAGTCTGCAGAAGAAGGTAACCTACAGCAGTCAGCTGATGGTTGTTCTGCGGTGCACCAGGGTGGGGGGTTATGGGGGTAAACTGCAGCCTTGGGGGCTGAGGGTCTAGGGGACAGGGGAGGGGTTGGCAGGCAGCTGGGCTATGCAAAAGCAGACCAAGGGGGCAAAAAGAGAGGGCAAATCAGCGATGCTCAATTATGTCATGCACTAATCGGAGCTCTGCAGATGGCCCCTGCAATGTTCCCTGGCCAATTAGTGTGTGACAATATGCCCCGCGCTGTGGGCAGAAAATGATGTCCTTGCCCTGAGGGGATGCCACTAAACCCAAAAGAGTGTGTGCATTCCTTGAGAAGGAGACAGAAGGGAGGGAAAAAGGCAAATCCAAATAAAAACACCCTTGGTCGCACTCTCCAGGGAAACTCCATCCCTCTTGTGCATTTACAGAGGAAGGTCACACCACTCCTGTTTAACCCTGAAAATGCCAGGGAGGAAGAGTTGTGCTGAAAATGCCTCTTGGGTAACCCTGAGACTACCTGAGAGCTGTCAAGGCTGACATCATAATGCCCAACATATCCATTATTAAAGCATACAAAATACAATTATATTAAGCTTGCTTATTACTTTATTTGCAGTAGTTTGTTCTTTTCTTTTTCTGCTATGAAAGTGTGTAGAAGATCTGCTAGAAGCAAATATGTTTACAGTATTTAAGTTACGGTGATGTGCAGTAGTCTTCTTGTGTTTGTTTGTGTGTGTGTGTGTGTGTGAGAGAGAGAGAGAGTGAGCGAGTGTGTATGTGTGTGTGTGTGTGTGTGTGTGTGAGAGTGAGTAAGAGAGAGGCAGGGAGATAATGTACACTTGCAGCTTTGCATTTCAGTTTAATAGATTTTGTGAACATACAAGAAAGGCTTAACCCATGAGTACATGATTGCTCACTCAGTCATACATGTATACATTTGAAGCACACCCAAGAGAAATAACGTTTAACAATATCCTCATGCAATTAAGTCATGAAGTTGGGCTTATTCTTGATTAGGACGCAGTCTTTTGTAATTAAGTTAAATCACTCCCTAAGGGCCACTTCATGTCTTCATGTTCAAGTTTTCTTTTTTTACCTGTACTTGTACTGAAACCATGGCGCAATCATTACTGGCAGGCTAAAATGCACGTTTTACATTCTGTACATTCTCAAACGCAAAACATGCAGTTTAACTTTTGGAGTACCGATTTTGAGGTAGCCTTGAAAAATGTTGTTGAAAATTTCCTGACAGACTATCGGCAAGTAGTTGCATGAGAGAGAAACCTTCACACGCGTCAAACTGCGAGCCTTGACATATCCGGCTTTCTGAGACGCATAGGCTATATGGTCATGCTTGGATGAGCTTATTTTAGCCCTTATCGCTAGTTTCGGGGTATTGTTCTAGTCATGTGTAGTATGAGATGCAAGCATAGATACAGGTCCAAATACAGCTGATAAGTAATCATTTCAAGCCCTCGAGGTTGACTGACTTTACTCGTAAGGGGCACTTACCCAATGCGCTGCGCCACAGAGAGTCAGTAGTTAATCCAGAGATTGCTTGGAAGACCACAAACGATATGGTGCATTTCAAAAACCGCATGAACAAGCCAAAATAAAGAAAGTTCTTTGCGGTCCTCCGTCTTCAAAGATAACCATAGCCAGAAATGCCCGCGTGCGCGCTAAGCATCACACAGTAGGAAAAAGTCGCATACATTCTCCTGGTGTCAAACTATCCAAATGTCCTCCTTCCGATCCGAACAATTCACTTATCTTCACCCGAGCTGTGTGCGTTGTGAAAATTTGACCTCACTTATAGTTTATCCCCGTAAGCTCCGGATATTTAGTGCTCCAGTTCAGCATTGATATTCAGAAGCGGTCCTGCGTCTGTCCACTTCCTTTCACTTGACAAGCCGAGAGACTGCCAACAGCTACTAGGTTAGGCAGACGTGGAAACAGAGACTTCTTGGCTTCTGCCTCTGTCCATTAGCCCCTGTCGATGTGCGTGCTCTCGCACCACGGAGCGCTCCCCCCTGTGTTCGTCTCGGCTCCTCCTTCCACACACACACAGTGGCTAATTTACCAGGAGTGAAGACACAAACCTATCACACCAAGTAACCGTGTCCCCTAGCTTTCACGCGTTTTTTTGTCTTTTAAGCTAATATTCATTATTTTGACTGATTAATGAACGTGGATAAAGTTGGTCTTATTTGCACAGATACCTGCAACTTCAAAACATGAATGAGACATTAACCTTAACCATTTTCCCTACTGCACTCAAATTAGTTGGATTATTGATCCATTCTTCATGGTGGTGTTTTGAGCTTTAGAATGACATAGAAACACTATACAATCCTGAAGGACAAGTTATTCCTGTTGGATAACGTATGCCTTTGCATTTGTTTATGACTATGTCTGTCAAAGGTGACTTTTACAGTAAATAACCCCGTCCGCGACATGATTTACATACAGTAGCACACTTAGGGCAACAACTCCCGTCTGAACTGCATTCATCAAAGGAACTTACTTTTATTGTTTGTCCTTCGCCACAATAGTGACCTCTACTTTCGTCCTGCCAGCATTTATCAGTGATGGATGGCATGTGGTACGTCTCCTGGCATGCTTTCATTCTGTAAAATGGCATGTTATATGGGCCGGCTTTGGGGGCTCTTTGGTCAATAGAGAAAAGGAAAACAATGTGTTTCTGTAAAAAGTCTGTAAAAAAAACAATAGAGCAGATGCCTGTTTTTCTGATAGGGCATCACACAGAGTGATATTTAATTATATTGAAGTGTTGCAGCGGGGTAGTATACACTGCAGTCCCAAAAGTTTGGGGTCACTTAGAAATGTACATTCCACTCCATTATAGTAGACAGAATACCTGAGATCAGTTGGATTTTTTATTTATCTTTTAATCAGGGCAGCAGTTTTCAGATTACTTTATGTGTTTATAATTGCAAAAGGATTCTCCAATGTTTTCTCAGTTGGCCTTTTAAAAAGATATCAGATCAATAAACAGAATGTGCCTTTGGAACATTGGATGCATGGTTCCTGATAATGGACATCTGTATACTTACAGTAGATATTGCATTAAAGATCAAACAAGGACATTTCTAAGTGACTCCAAACCTTTGAACGGTATTATACATTACATTACATGTGTGACAACATTGTAATAACACTTTGAGAGGGTTAGGTCAAAGTGTTCTCCTGTTGGCACAGTTAACAAAGACACTCTCTAGCCTATAAAATGTATACTGTAAAGTAAGATGCAGGACTGTTGCTAAAAGTTAAAGCGATTTTTTGTTTGTTTTAGTACTCTGGAATCCTGTTTAAGGTGAGTAGCCTACATATACATGTAAGAAATGAGACATTAAGATAACAAGGCACTTAATGAATTACAATGTATCAAAAATATGGCATTATAAAGAGGATACTCATTCAGAGTTTGAGTTTTAGCCATAAATTAGACTATGTAGACTAGGCTGCATGAGATCAATAACATCTACAAATTGCTTGTGAAATATCACCTCCCCTTAAGATGATGAATCACAGGGTAAGGCAACTTTTTGAGCAATGTTGCTGGGCTGTTCTTAAGTATTGGTTCTGGTATGCTCTCATTGACATTGACCAACATTTTTCTAAAGTAGCCTACTTTAATCATCTATAGGGGAGTAATCTAAACAGAAAACATGGAAGTGGTTATGTGCTGCAACACTGCTCAAAAAGTTGCTCCATGTATCATCATCTTAATTTCTTAGCTAAGCTTACTCATGCAACCTGTTCCGTGGCGCAATGCCAGTACACAGGTCTATGTTGATGAACATACAGTACTTATCTTTTTAATGTTGGTAGTAAAATGCACTTATATTGTGTAATATTGATTGAATTAAATTATGTGTGTTTCTCTAGAAGATTAAGCGTGACACATTTACTTGGAACGAGCAGACTGAAATGCAAGCATGAAATCATGATGGCAAGTTACAGTTAAACACAAGAAAATATATTATGTTTCTTGCACTCACAGTCCTTTTACAGTCACAAGAACTAAAACCCAACATCCTAGCCTGATCAATACTGTATACTGTAACACTAAAGGGAGCAGGCACAGTAACAACTAGCTGGTGATGACCACGAAACTCACCGTGTGTTGTAGGACCTTTAAAGACAGAAGCAAAAAGCCTGTTTGAAATACATTATATTTGAGCGCAAAAGGTGACCACAAATGTGCAAATAAATGATGTGCGGTGCAGTAAGTGACTGTCTCCCACTGCCTGTCTGTACCCTCCTTGGCCTTTTGTATATCCAATTTAGTGCTGCATTGTTATGCAACATCCAGATTTTGCCCTTTTCCCCAGTACATTCCCATATTAAGTCCACTTAAATTATTTGTGTGTTCTCTCTCTCTCGCTCAAACAAAACAAAATAGAGCACAGGGAAGTTTCCACCAAGAATAGATCACTTAAGAGTTATCATACCCTGTAGGCATACTTAGAATGAACATGGATACTACAATGTATGTTCTTAAAAAATAAAAGTGAAAGCTGTCCAATCACTTTTCAATATATGCTTCGAAAAGATATACAACTATTTTGAACCTAGCAGCTAATTAAATGAGCTATCACTGTGAAAGCCTTTACAGGGACCTCTACTCTACAAAGCCTTTACTGGGACCATTCCAATGGCACTACACTTTGGAATGGGATAATGTAATGGATAAAGCAAGCAAACACTAAAATAGCATTACTGTGAAATGTTGCAGTCATGAAATGAGCCAGGAGTGTTTGTGCCTACTTTTACCTTATCTTAATACTAACCTTATGAGCACTATATATCCCCTTATGAGCACTATATATCCCACTATGCTGTATCACCGTACAACCATTGTGTTAAGGGCTTTTGTAGAGTGCTTTGAGTCTATTTCAATTACTATTGGCGCTCTAACAATGAATAATATTGATGTAATACAATTTGAGTTGGATGGTGAATGGTCATATATAGGAGGACTGAGAGTGAAAAGGTGTTCTGCTCAGGATTAGGAGAAGATAGCATCTGATGGATTCTGATGTGATATTTTTTAGATTTTTCGTCACATTGTTTTGGTTTCTGTCGATATGACTAAGGTAGGAATTTGTCATGACTTGTGAATGGCATGATTGTGCCAGCTTTGTTATTGATTTTCCAACACACAATGGGGGTGGAGAGTGCAGGGGGCAGAAATATACAAAGTCACAGGATTTCCAATAGTTTCTGGCATATACAGTATAAAAAAGCATATCATTTTCAGTAGACAGCATGGCCATCAACTCCTGGCAACAGTGGAGGCCAGGCATAGCGAGGGTTATGTTAAGTCTTAATCTTCCACAAATATCTCTGTTGCTGTAAATATGCTGTAGGTGCATGTAGGTGTGTATCATAATGGTATGTGTTAAAATAAAGGTCAAGCCTACCATATTCTTAAAGGGAATAATCTTGTATTGCAATATATCAGGGGATAATCTTTGTATTTGTATTAACATTATCAAAACATATCGTATTTCAGTATTGTTGGCACCAGTAGAGCTTTGCTTGCTTTAATACGTCAGCTCCTTAATTTGGCTTTAATACATGTAGGACAGTATCCCCTCCGATGCTCTAGTTTTGGGATCAAAGAACGCTACCTTCTTTATATTCCAATTTCATGCCAGTGAGTAGGCCCTACTGGGGCCGACAGAGTGATGCCAGAAGAGATGCTGCTGTAATCGACAGTCAAGAGGATCTAAATTAAAAAATGGGAAAACAAAAATAATCTTTCAGTCTCTTTTCTTTTCACTTGGTAGGGTGGGTGTTGGCGTGCATATGTGTGTGTGTGTGTGTGTGTGTGTGTGTGTGTGTGTGTGTGTGTGTGTGTGTGTGTGTGTGGTATGAACACTGAAAAACCTTAAATACCACCCTGCCTCAGCTATGCGTCAAACAGATAATACATCTAGACGCAAACAGTCTTATCTGTGGTCTAAAAGATATCTGAAAACGGAAGAGAGAGATGGCAGATGAGGCTTCTTTTGTCACTTACTGTACAGCATATGATTATGGAGGTGTGTTCCTAGGTGTGTTCTGTTTGCGGATTCACAGCCTATCCCTCAGACCATATTCATGGTGGTTTTTGTGAGTAAATGCACTCACAGAACATGGCTCGCTAGTTTCTGTGGCAGCCACACAGTGCCTAAGGTGTGTCTTCCAATACCTGCGCGTATTAGCTGAGTTTTTCAACCGATACTCTTCATCTTCATTAGTGTGTGATTTTGGTATTGAGTTGTATTGGGGAGCAAGTGGTTTCTAATTTGAAACTATTGAAACTATTACTTACCACTATGGCCAATACATACAGTATAGTATAGAAAAAGGTGGATAAGCCCTTTTCAACCTATATTTAGATCATATATACAATATGGTATTAGCCTATTGGTCTACATAGTTATGGCTATGTCTATACTGTAATTGCTTGGTAGATGTTTTTATCCAAAGTGACTTACATCACACATTAAACAAAAACAATAGCATTTAAAGGAAATGTTTAAAGCAGAAGCCAATGTGTTTCAAATAACAATAATAGACTGATAAAAATAACTCTAACGCATCTCAATTAATAAGCTGCAGCTCCAGCCTGTACTCCTGAGGGAAGACTGCAGTGCAAAAGAACAGCTGTTGCACCTGCAGAGCGGAGGAGGCACGTCTGTGTTTGGCCATTTTAATCCATTTTTCATCTGCTGTCATTTTGCGTCAATAGCCACAGATTGCCCCAGCCACCTCACTTTATGAGCTGGCTTTCCTATCTGCTGCACCTCATGCAGTACTAGGCCATGGGTGAATTCTAGATATGCAAGTCAGTTTTACCCTATGCTTAGTATGCCAACATTTAACTCTCTAACCTAAGGATAGGCTTTATCCCAAGATTTGTACAGTACTGATAAGAAACAGAGTGACTAAACATTTCTTCCCATATCAGTATGCCTGTTAAATTCTACCACAGCCGTAGACTGAGGGCAGAGCTATTCAAGTGTTCTGATATGTTGTATAATTTACTTTCAATTTCTTTTCAATTTTTTTACTTATGTTCTAGTGTGCACTAGCTCTAACCAGGATAATTCAACTGTCTGCTTCCACGTAGCCATGGCCTGAAGGCAAGCACACTATCTGTTTATTGATCAAACACATTGTTCAGATCTTCATTTGTTTATACCGACAAAGGTTTAACAAAACAATAAAACATAATTACTGGATGTTACACTTCCTCACATTAATTGTATAGTGGTTATTCAATGAAGCACATCTCACTGGATATAGATCTTCATTTGTTTACAGGGTTTAACTGCAGTACATGTGACGTATTAACACGGCAGGTGTGTGTGCCCTCAGGCCTGTTTCTCAATAAGTGATGGCCCTGAAGAAGGAAATCACTTCAGTTCCTTGTAAGGAATTTGGCACATCTTTCAAAACTAGAAGAAGATCAGTTGGACTCGGACAAGCTGCACACATAAACAAGTCAAACGGATTTCAGTTGGTGTTTGCTGTGTCTACACAGAGAGTTACATAAATATTAGCGTCATGGACATACTGTGCTGACAGAAGAAAGTATACAAAAACACATGCTAAGTTTGGTCCATGTCAACACCGTAAGGAATCTCTTCTTGACACTCCCTTCAGAAGCAGCCTAGATGAGTTCCATACACACATATTTATTATAGGAAATAAAATAAAATAACAGATCAAGGTTGCAAGGTTGGTTTCTTAAAGAACACCTATCAGTCTGGCATCTACGTTGAGAGTTCACCATCATAGCCTACCCAGGGACATGCTGGCGCATCACTTCAAACCACTGGATATTATGTAGCCAATTATAGATTTTATTTTTTATTGAAGGATTATTTGGTTATTATTTTGTGAATTGAGACTATGCTGCATGGTGATTTTGCACTTTATATAAATTCATTGATTGATTGATTGATGCACAGTCACATGTGCCGGAGAAACCCGGATATAGTGTATGGAACAGTATCCTGAACAGCTACACACCTACATGTACTGTACCTATATTTATAACTTTCTGAAATCGGGATATGACAAAACCAGGATACTGTAAAATCCGGGATACGGAAGTGTATTAAAATGCAGTCATTAATTGATTGATTAATATTTGTGTGTCTTTTCTGTATCTTGCAGACTTATATGATTTATATGGTCATACACACAAGGCAGAAAGAATTAATTTGTGTTTTTCAAATGATTTTCAGATATTTCTGGTAATGCAATAGCAAAATATAGCAAATCTGATATATTCTAATATTCAAATATATATGGATAGAAGTAAACATGGACTGTGTTAGGGTAAATTAGTAGATATGCAATATATACGTATGGATTCTTGCTGTGCTTCACTTGTTGAATGTGCACAGTGTGTATTGTGAAGAAGGGATGAGGCCTCACGTTGTGTCAGGGGTTTATGATTAGACAGGGTGAGGTTCATCTAGGATACATGATCCATCTTGAATTATAATTATATATATATAATATATATATTATAAATTATATAGCCAATGTTTAGATCAAACTATAATGACTGATCATCTCGTGAATGCTTTGTAACTTACTTATATGGCCTGTGCCATCCAAAATGCACAAAAACGAATGTAAATGCAGTTGGAAATAACATCCATTTCAAGCTTTATCTGGGTCACATTTTTCCATCTCAAAGCCCCAAAGGTTGATCAGGCTGAGGAAAACAGTTGGACGATTCACAAGATTCACATGATTTTTGATTCCCTTCATAAACAATTCACACAATAAAATTAACACTTTGTATGGCACTCGCCTCATGGTTGTAGAACATAGTCATGAGACCTGATCATCACTTTCCCCCATGGGAGGAACTTGATATCTGTGTTCACAGTCGAGGACAGGTCACTTTCAGTTGAAAAAAGCACCCCTATTGTTTCATACAAAGCCATACTACCTAGCAATATCCTGTGTTTTTGTTTGACTGCCTGAGAGTAAATTAATAATGAATGCCACCCTTAGTTACCGATAGTAGAGCCCCTTTTCTTTTGGACATTTGGGTTTGTCTTTTTTTTTGTTTGTTTTCTCTTTTGCGTCATTTGTCTTGTTTACCAGGATAAAAACTCTTTTGTTTCCCACTTCAATGAGCCCTAGCAGCAGCAGCCATATCGCCAACAGGATGTTGAAACCTCAGTCGCCTCCCTCCCGAGGGAACACCTGGTGATCAGTGAAAAGGTGATGTCTCATCAGGGTGATGTGGACTTGGCTGGGTTCTCATTGCTGGAGCCATATGCAGCCCTTCTGTCGAGACGTGACTCTGGCAGGGGCTGCTGTAGTGCCTCTCAAGCAGAGCCATCCCCAAACCATGGCCCAGCACGTAGCCACTCCATTCTCAATTCATATTTAAATATCAATATATTATATAATATGCCTATATTTAATATATGCTAGGGCTTCAGCAGTTATGCAGCTCATTCAGCGATAGAGCAGAGACACCTCACTTGTGAACCTCAAGGAGGACAGTTAATCAAACCAATCAACCAATCAATTAACCCAATCAATCAATCAATCAATCAATCAATCAATCAATCAATCAATCAATCAAATAGACAGTCAGTCAAGCTATCTGTATGTCTGTTCATATGAATGTCTATCAATCAGCCTTTCTAGCCCATCTACCTGCTTGTCTTTCTGTATGTCTGTCTTATGATCTGGCTTTTTACTCTTTACAATATGTCTCTAGAAATATCTTTTGTTCCCCTGTTCACTTGTGAGTTCTAGTGACATTCTACATGCTGTGTGTCAGCATCGTATCTGCATTGTAAATCATCTGGCTTTCATGTGAACTGCCTTCGAGGTAAGACGTGAATTCTGCCATGTTACGCCCAAGTCTCAATTATTTTTATGAATCAATGACTTTCTCATTTCAATGTGGCACAGTCAAAGACAGAACGTGAGTATACAGAGTGTGTGTCATCAAATGCTGATGATGAAGCACAGAAAGAGAGGCACTATTTTGAGCTAGCTGTGGAGACAACGTGACTATTTCAGCCTCACCAGAGATGACAGGAGCTATTTCCATACAAGCAATGTGCTGCTAACAATTGCGTATGGTGTCACAGATGAAAATGGGTTTATTTGGTGACAAACAATTGAGGATTAACATCCTGAAAAAAAGCTGAGCAAACAAAACTGTTGAAGCAGGAGTCTAACAGGGAAATATCAGTATGAAAGGAAAAAGAAATATGAATTTCTCCTGGTTTGTGTCAAATGTCTTGAAGTGTGTGGCTTCTTCTACAGTCAGAGGGCTGCTCATGTGGGGTTATTTGAGCTGTCTTATGTTGCCCTCTGATGGCAGAACTGTGTGTACACAGCCAGATTACTGTGAGGCAGATTCATGACTGCTCTTTTCCCTTCGTATCATAAATGGCAATCAATTAGTTACAAAATACAGTAAGCATAATTCAAGTATAAATGCAGTCCATTTGCCATTACAAAGTTGGCAAAATTACAAAGTAATTCAAAAGTAGGTGTGAATTATTTTGTGTGGTGATCAGTGTGATTCAGTGTGAATGAGACAGACAGTAAAATACACACAGTTGTATTGTATAAGATATCTGAATTTTGTGGTAATAAAAAGTGACATAATTGTTTATTTTGAAATAAACCAAAAATTATGAACATGTTGTGGGCTTTTTCTGGCAATCCATTGTGTGGTGCTGTTGGAAAGTGTCTTAAAGAATATGTAAAGACATTTTTCAAAATGGCAGAAAAAAATATTCATTATATTATTATTTTAGCTATGGTATAAATCATCATCATCATTATCATCTAGTTTTACAAATTTACCTTGTTCAACCATCAAAACTTCCATTGTACAAGATCCGATGCTTTTCTGATCTTTGCATTCCTTGGTGCAATGGTTCTCCTGTGGAATGGTAACGTTATCCTCATCCCACTCATTGTTGGAAACATTTGTCTTTGCATCACAATCTCCAAGGTTTCCATTATGAATGCTGAATGCCTAAATGTGTAGCTGAAATTGATTTATTCACGGATTGGTGAATCACTTCCATGACACTATGTGACTCTGAGTAAAATCCCTAGACCCTCATTCATGTTTCATGAATTCAATGCCCAAGAGTGAAATTTAACTGTGCCACTTATTTTTGCTGTAGTCAGTAATGAGGGAAAATCCATTTTCAGAATCGGATTCATTAATCATGTACAACTTTGGATTGTTCCATTACCCAAATTGACAAAAGGACATTCCAGGTGACTTGAATCTAAATCGTATAAAGTTGGCTCTGATTTGATAGAAGTTTTTTTTTAATCACTTTTCCACTCTCATCCTTTGTGTCTCCCAACTTTAGATACTACTGAATGGGAAGCTTTCATTAGAATTGAACTTACCCTCTAGTGGTGCCTCTTTGCATAGAACACCAGAGAATGCATAATATAGAAGTGTCAGCTTGCGGACGTGGAAAACTCATAGAGCTAGATCCAGCTGAGGAATGGGAACCAAAAACGAGTCACTTTTCAAAGATGCCTTCAGGATTTTGATAATAAACTTTAATAATAAGCTTAACTCATATGTAGTTTCCATGCAGGTTACATGCACAGCAAGTCAGCAACACATGCAACCCACATATGTAGTTCCTGTAAAAGATAAAATGAGTATAGTCCGAAACATTATGAATCTTTTCATGCTAATTAGTCATGCAATACATGCAATAGGGCCTATTTTTAGGGCCTATTCCAACTTGAAAAAAGCTAAACACAACATTCCAAGCATACAGTCGGTCTATCTTTTCATGGGACACTAGACTGATTGACTGTCTGAAAGGAACTTATCTGTATTTTATCTCCCCCAGATTAAGTTGGAGCTGAGATGGAGGCTTTCATTAACAGAGGTAAGCCCTTGTGGAATTTTCTAGAAGAGAGCACCAGAAAATCTAGCATGCAGTGCTGTCTTGTCTGACAGAAATGATGCCATATTTTCATAAAATTTTGGTCACATATGTCATAAACATGTCAAGACATATCATAACCCATCAAGTGTTAGCATGACAGTTGGTTTCCAATGAAATGACAGAGTCAAGGTAGCACTATCTGTGACTGACGTACCAGTGACAGTCTTGTCATAGAGGAATCAAGTCTGGTGATATTGAGATTTTATACCTGTTCTCCTCAGGACACATTACAGTAAGATGTTCTGACTTATGATACAGTAAGGAGGTTAATCCGATAGACAGCGAACAGAATAGACAGCCTTACTTTTTGCCTCAAAGGAGGATATACATTTTTAGACAATATTATGGTATATTTTGGGTAGCTGTAATCCTCTATTAACTTAGAATTAGAAATTATGAGTTTGCTTTTGCTTATCCTTTAGTTTGTATTACAATCTGAATATGAACCATATTTTTCATTTAATCACTCCTAATAAATAAAGTGTTCATAGACTTGAGCTCTGCACCAAATGATTCATTTGATACCTACAGTACAGTATACCTACAGTATGAGTCTTACCAATAGTAGTGTGATACCTACAGTATGAGTCTTACCAATAGTAGTGTGATACCTACAGTATGAGTCTTACCAATAGTAGTGTCGTACTCAATAATAACCACTGTCCATCTTCCAGCCCCTTACTGTGCCATGAAAAGCACAGGAGCAATGTCACCTCTATTTCAGTGTCATGAGGTTTGAGATCTTATTCTCTTTTCCACCAGGTTAGTTTGTACAGCTTTATGCCTCTGCTTGGTTTTAACCCTGACTGGAGGAGAGCAGGGTCAAATTATTCCTCAGTCATACTCCTCTTTACCCTCCCATATCATCTCTCATCTCTCTTCTCGTCTTCCTCTCGTCTTCCTCTCTCTCTCTCTCTCTCTCTCTCTCTCTCTCTCTCTCTCTCTCTCCCCCACCTTCCCAGACTGTGTTTGCTTGTTTCTCTCCCTTTGAATTGCTCGCTCACTCTCTTTCTGTCTCTCCCAGTCTCCTGGTTACATCTTTTCTGTCTCGCCTCCATTCTCTCCCCATTGAGTGAGCAGTGGAGGCCCCAGAGCAGCAGGTGCGCACAACTATTAGCAATTACCTTCATCCAGTGCCCTGTGACTGAAAGGCCCTCTCCCTGGACAGAGCGCTCTGCAGCACAGAATGTTAATGCCCCGTCCCCGGAGAGCAGCCCCGAGACCCCTTTCTGATGTTAATCCCCCCCACTACCCAAGTTCCCAACACGCGCGCACACACACACACACACTCACACACACACACACACACACACACACACACACACACACACACACACACACACACACACACACACACACACACACACACACACACAGTCTCACCACAAAATGCACCCTTGAGACTTTGACAACACCATTTTCCTTTCAAACAGTCAAAGTCTCTGGTGCTTTTTATTTATTTATTTTCCAGTGAGACAAATGCACTTTGGGAAGGATGTGTACTGGATGCAAAAGGTGCACTTTGTGACACTGATATCACAGATTTAGCACTTTCCCCTGGAGGAGAAGATTCTGAGTGTGAAAGGGGATTAAGAGAGAGAGAGAGAGAGTGTGTGTGTGTGTGTGTGTGTGTGGTGATTGAAAGTAAGTGTGTGACAGAGAGAGCATGTGTGTACCGTACGTCTCGAGCAGGCTGTGAAATGGAGGCATTTCATGACTTGATCCCTTCATGAAAAGGTCTCGGCACCTGGAGCATTGAAGATGGCTTATCTCCTGACTGAACTCTGGGCACCGCCGCATTCCCTACACCTCTCCGCCACGTCTCTCTCTCTCCGGACCTTCCATCTCGTCCACTTCCCGCAGAGTTCACACCGACTTAGTCACGCCAAATCCCCAACACCTGCTACCCCCCCACCATCGCCATGCCAACCACCCCCCCAGACTTCACCAGACTTCACCAGAGCACATGCACAGTGTCTCATGACAAAGTCCTTAAAAGGTAATGAATTCACCTCATTAGTCTAATGAGCCGAATTCATAACAAAGGTGATTTGCTTGTCCTCTTCAAACCACAGATATTTGTCAGCCAATTACTGGATAGCACTGGCAAAACATTGAGCTGAAAACTGTTTGATGACACACTAATGGTTACAGTCTTGTTTAGGTGCCTGATTTAGCCAACAACAGCTGTCCTTCCCTCTCGCTAATAGGGGGGAAGAGCAAACATTTTTGTTTGTGGGCTTTGTCTGCATGCCTATTAGGACGTCATACTGGGCGAGCGTTTGGTCGGAAAACACGACATCAAGGCGATCTTAACTGACTCACAGTGCAAATGGAGATGTGTTAATACGTATTAATGAGGAGGATGAGAATGGAGGGAAATGTAAACAGAGGGGGAATGGTGATGGTGATGGTGGTGATCAGACTCACTGCACATGCTGATGAAGCCTGCGTACGACACGACGGAGAGAGCTGCCTCACAGTGAGAATGCATAGTATAGTTTTTTAGTGTGGCAATGCTAGTTCTATGCAGGGTAATGAACGCAAAATGAAAAGCTGTAAAAGTTATATTCATGTGGTAAATATGTCTTGCTACATAGACGCCGCAGGAGACCATCAGATAGCATTTTCTTATTATTTCCATTTATGTAACCCATAGAGAGAGTGCAAGGTTCACTCTGCTGAAAAGAATCCAGATCTGACAAAGAACCTGCCAGTTATGTTTGCGCTGAGCTGAGGTGACTCTATACACATCATGCAGGCCAGTGTGCTTGCTGCAGGGGCCTGATGAGGCAGCATGCTGTATCTTAGAGCTCAGAGCTCCTGTCCACTGTTCCTGGCTTTCTGTTCTGAATCGCACACAATATGGCTGATGACACGGTTAGACTAAAGTGGTTGCTAGGAGGTTTTAACTCAGGCCGGCCAGGCAGGGTGGGAGGGAGCTGGAGTCTGGCTGCACTGGGGTCCAGCTTGTCCACCTGGAGTTATATGTGTACCTTGCTGAGGAGAGGGGATAGGATGGCTTGGTTGCCTTCTACACAGTGGGAGGAAGTGGGTTATGGCCGTCCGTATATCCCTATGGAGATACAGTACATCTCGCAAGTGTTGATCTCACCCAGCATGCGGCTGTTTAACATTTGACACACTCCATAAGTTGCAGACCCTTCACTCAGTTCTGTAAAGGGGTAACTATTTTGCCATATGTTTGTGCTAATCCATCATGGAGAATGGTAGCATAAGGAGCCCCCTGTAGGCCACCTTCTGTGCTGCACAAACACATGGAGTTGCCAGTCCTGTGTAGCTCCATAGGCAGATGGCTATGGAGAGATGGGATGGGAAGCACCTGTGCCCGTGGGCTTCATCACCACTGGTTTAAGACTACCCACTGCCTCCCTCCTGGTCCTGCCAACTCCTCCAAGAGCCACTGGCACACAGGGCCTCTCTGTTGGCTGGACAAGTGGAACTGGCTTCTTCCATGCTGTACAAGTCCAACATGTGCCAGGCAGTTGATGTCTTAGTGAGCCTGTAATGTATCAAACAATTCAAGTAGTGTACATAGACAGCTATAGTCCAATGATGTTTATGTTTTAATTGTTAATGTTTTGGCATTTTTTAATCTGGGAAGATTTTTAGTCTGGGAAGAGGTACTGAAGCCTGCGCTCATACACTAGGCTGTTAGGATGCGGAACTCTCTCCCTCCTCTCCCCCCTCCACCCTCAGCTACATAACATCCTGGACTTTTAGACCCACAATAGCTGCCTTGCACTACTCCACTTGCACTACTCCACTTGTACTCTTGCACACTTTGCAACTTGTTGTTGTTGTCCTGTTGTCCTGAAAACACTTCTGAACACACTTCTGCTGCTCTTACATAACTTGCACCACTATGCCACTTGCATACTTAGGTCAAACAGAACTACCTCAGCCATTTATTGGCCTGGCACTATTATATTGACTGTCTACTGTATGCACAATTGCACAATTTCAACCCAAATTTTGCTGCTCTTATCTTCTTCATTGTATGTGCCTTCTTATTTTTACTTTTTATATTGTTTACTTGAATGTTATGTTTGTCTGTGGACTTAATTGGTAAAATATGTCTTGTCTCCACCGTTGGATAGTGGAAAACGTAATTTCGATCTCTTTGTATGTCTTGACATGTGAAGAAATTGACAATAAAGCAGACTTTGACTTTGACTTTGATACTGGTGGACTTTCACATTGAAATGATCTTGCTTACCTCATTACGGCTTCCACACACAGTTGCGTTCCATCAACGCATGCCAGTAGGTGTTCCTGACAGTAGCTATGCAAATGACTTAAGGTATAACCGTAATTTGATTGGCTGGTGCCGTCTGTTGTTCGCTTGTTCGTAATTTGATTGGCTGGTGCCGTCCGTCGGTGCAGCAAAAGTTGAACTAATGACGTAAGCCCGTGTCAAGTGAACAGGATGCGTCTCCAGCACTGCAACGCACGCAACTGTGTGTGGGAGCCGTTACTCCTTTACACGCATCATACATAGTATGATCCCCGAGTTCATCTAGCACTCAGAGGTTCTGTTGTAGCAGGACAGGGCATCACAGTACACCAGGCCTGTTGGACTGGCCTCATGGCTGCTCCCATCTGCAGCACTGTCTTCTACAACCAGACGCCAGAGGCCCCCCTGAGGCCTTTTGTTCTCCCCATGTGTTAGTGCTCCGCCTGGGCCTCAGCTCCTCCGCTGGGTCTACCAGAAACCCTGGAGGGCCCCGTAGCGCTGACAGTGCTCAGAGAGCCATGTCCCGGTCCGCGCTCTGTGACAGCACTGTGCAAGCACATAAGCTGCAGCCATGCTGCAGCACGATCCAGCTCCAGTCCCACAATACAGTCTGCATTACAGCCATCTTTGTGGTAGTGATGCAGTCTACCAAGGCTAGGGGTGGAATAAACACATAGCATGATTACTGAGGTGTAGGACTGACATCATGAAAAAGAAAAGTATCCATAATAAATACCATATATGTACTTTGCATATACAGTAGAGCTCAACATTGCCACAGCTTTAACGCAACTTTATTTTCTTCACACTGATGAAGTCCCCAACTACAACAAAAGACTACAATAGCAGATTCCCCTGTCACTATTGTTTTGAACCAGGATGTGGATCATGTAGCGATTGTCACCAGCAGAGGTAATCCAAGTGTCCAGTTTCAAAGACACCCTGATATCACCCTGGGAATAGAGACTTGCAGTTGCAATTCAGTATTTGGAAGCTGGTGCTGGGCAGTCTTAGGCAGACTGACCTGTCTCTCCACATTGCTGGCAGGGGGCAAGACTGGGGGTGGGCACGGACGCCGGCAGAGGACTCCCCCACTGTGTCCGACAAACAGTGTCCCTTCCTCCTCCTCCTCCCTCTTGAGCCTCTCGCTTCCGCCAGGCACAGCTCCAGTCTGGGCTATAAGAGGCAGCACACTGGGGGTGTCTGGATCCTGTTCACTCAGTTCCGCTTTAACCAGACCAACATTAATCTCTAACCTATTTTCAGGAGACATTGTCTGTGCCATACAACAGGGTTTATATAATGCAGAACTATTACGTGTCTTAAAACACATAACATCAAAGGTGCAGACCAAGATTTCTTTCCGGAGTAAAAATGTGAAAATATACCACTTATGGAATTCATTTTAACACTTAGTCTATCACTAAATGTTCAAATTCAATTCAATTCAATTCAAATATACCACTTATGGAATTCATTTTAACACTTAGTCTATCACTAAATGTATATTCAACACTTACACTAAGTGTTAGTATTTGTAATTCTGAAACCCATATTAGTGATTAGATTTGATTACCAATAAAGTTACTTGGATTAATTTCCTAATGAAAACCCTGATAGTGTTACAGTTGCACTGCTGTGGTGTAAAGCAAACCCCGCAGTAGAGGTCAATTCCATATTAGACAGGACTCTACTGCTGCGTACAGTAAATTAAATTGAACGGAACTGAATACGAGATAAAGCATGTGTGCATTACTGAGTGTTGTCACCAGCCAGGGTACACCTGGCCAAACAAACAATCTGCAGACACCTTCATCTTCACTGCAAAGAAATACAGCCTCTTTTCCTTTTTCGCCCGTTGGTCATCTGTGGTCTTTTCTGTGAGAAGAGATGGCAGGATAAGTAGGTCAATAATGCTGTCTGTGTGGCCGGGGGATATGGAAGAGGAAGCCACACGCTCTAATCTGTGGAGGAGTCGGTGCAGGTGGCAGTAACATAACTGTCAGGTTGCAGGTGATTAATAGACATAATGGCAAGCCGCACAAAGTCAGGGGCTCGATATATCATGAGATGAAAAGGCATTTCTATGAGAGTAACTTGTCACTGAATAACAGACCAAGCTGTAAAAACAGGGGAAGGGCGAACTTTACTGGTGAATGTTCAATAGTGTTATTATGAGCCACTGCGCCCCCCTTAGTCTAAGTAGTGGTAGTGCATGGACTGTAGGTGGAGAGCTGATTAGTTAATTGCCCATGCCTGGGATAGGTGGGGCCTGTGTAAGACTCTTTTTTCTGCTGATTGATCTGTCTTACAAGATTTGTAATGCTGACATCCATACATCCCTGCCAACATGCATGAAATCATAAACCCCTACACACAATTCTCTTGCTTTTGTTACGCTTGTGTTAGTTTAATAAAATGTTATTCTTTAAACTAATGTTTAACGGCAGTAAACCACTCTTTGCATTTTCACATAAGCTGAGTCTTAACAACTAAAAGAAACAAGTGTACCCTCTAATATGTAAGCACTAGGACTGGAAGTCCTACACTTCCATTTCCATTTTGAGCAGTGTACACAAGAGGGTGCTGTTGATCCTCTAGAAATTACCACCCGAAAATGAAATCATTCCTATTCAGCCAGAAGCTTCAGCCTGAGCACACATGATCACGCAGCCATTGTCACAATGACGAAGCTTGGAGCTCACTCAGGCTCTGGCACACGGCTTGCCACCCGCCATGTGCCATTAACATTCAGCTTGAAAGAAAGAATTATAAAGATGAAAATGCAAGCAGACAGACAAACAGTTTTTGTCACCGCCAAACGCAACAGAGGCAAGCCAAGGGGAAAGTCTGCCTGAATTTGAAGCAAGCACATTACGCCCACGGACTAGACTAAGGTGGGAGAAGCTTTTGAAGGCCAAATCTTTTTTCTACGTGTGCCATCTACCACAATTGAATGCTCAAGGCCAAACCCCCACCTGTGACCACC